>NC_041348.1:32026700-32039200 GCF_004354835.1 Perca flavescens
ATCCTCTATCCTCTCACCTCTATCCTCTATCCTCTCACCTCTGTCCTCTCACCTCTATCCTCTCACCTCTATCCTCTCACCTCTATCCTCTCACCTCTATCCTCCTTGGTCCTCTCACCTCTATCCTCTCACCTCTATCCTCTTCTATCCTCTCCTCCAGTCGGTGGCGTGCAAGGGAGATGGTTGGCCGTCAACCGTCTCTCTCGGCGCCTTAAGCCCCGCCTTCTGAGTGATGTCACAGCGGGGAGGAAGTGGGAGGGAGGGGGGGATGTTTTAGTTTTGATACTTTAACAAAGACTTAACTCTTTGTTTGAAACCTGATTCCAAAGGAATCAACGACTGATTGTTCTGATTTTTCTACTCCCAATTTATCTGTAAAAACAACTGAAATAAAAGTTTGTCCAGTGAGAACTCGTCGTCGTTGGTTTGGTTTGTTTTTAAAGTTGTTTTATTTCATTGAGACTTTAAAGGGAACACGCCCGACTTATTGGGACTTTATCTTATTCACCCCCCCAGAGTTAGACTAGTCCATACATCTCTTATTGGGACTTTATCCACTTCCCCAGAGTTAGACTATCTCTTCTCATTGGGACTTTATCTTATTCACTGTAACCCCCAGAGTTAGACTAGTCCATACATACCCTTCTCATCTCTTATTGGGACTTTATCTTATTCACTGTAACCCCCAGAGTTAGACTAGTCCATACATACCCTTCTCATCTCTTATTGGGACTTTATCTTATTCACTGTAACCCCCAGAGTTAGACTAGTCCATACATACCCTTCTCATCTCAGTGCGAGTTGTAATGTTGTCTGACAGCTATACCGGTAGCTGCCCATTACAGACCCTGCAGGTAACTGGTTCCATCTAGCCTACTGCTCCCAATAAGTGACAAAATAACACCAACATGTTCCTATTTCCATGTTGTGATTTGTAGAGTCACAGCATGTACACATAACAAGGTCACATGACACACAGCCATCTTCTAACTGTAAACAAACCGGGAACTATATTCTCAGAAGGCGAAGCACTGCTACTTGGGCGGAGGGATTTGCTTTGCAGCAAGCCTGTCTGAGAATATAGTTCCTGGAGATGAGAAGGGTATGTATGGACTTATCTAACTCTGGGGGTTAGGGTGAATAAGATGAAGTTCTGATAAGTCGGCGTGTTCCTTTTTAAAGGTGCGATATGTAATGACAGCTAGTGTTTAAAATAGTTATTGCAGTACAAATTCAAACTACTGGTGAGTGTCCAATCGCTAAACACACTGCAAACTCACGATCCTCTCTTCCCGATTTACAGCCCCCGTCTCTTGGCTTAAAATAACTCACCGTTGTCGGCTACAGCCACTGGTACAGGTTATTACAATAATTAATAACCAGTCCCAACAGAAAAAAAATGATTATGCAATCCCATAATTCAATGCATAATCAGGGCAATAAACTACATTTTTTTAGTTTAAAAAGCAGAAATATGCTAGTAGTGAACTGATCCTTGACTTGTGAAGAGTAATAGTTGTGCGGAACCATCAATGTTATTTTTGGGCAATTTGGTTGAAAGAATCCCAAAATTTCTTATTGTAGAAACTTTAAAACACGGGTCAGATTTAACCTGAAGAAAACAGGGAGGATTAAAACAACAATAAAGATTGTTAAAGTGACAAACTCAGCGTTGATTTCTTTCTAAAATATAAAACGCTTCCTAAAGAGAATATGTGCAGTTTTATTTGTTATTAGTAATAAGCTATTGCACTGTTCAATCACTCGGGATGAATAAAGTATCAATCTATCAGTCCCTCCAGAAAAATGCGATTATGTGAGCGCATTTTTTCAAATATGTTGCACTTTTGCTACATAAATTTCAGATTTCCACGCAAAATATTTGGTGCTTGCATGATTTCATAATCCCCGCATTTTCGTTGCAAAAAGTCCCATAATATCTCTTTGCAGAAAGGTGAAAAATGTGATGTAATTACGCAACGTGAACATCATCAAAAAGCAGGGTGTTGGGGGGATCACTGTTTTTCTCTTTTCATCACACTGCAGTTTTTGCAAGTTCCCGCAATTTCATTGCATAAAATTGCAAAAATATCAGAGCATATTCCATCGTGTTTTTTTAAGAAAACATGACGCATAATCAAGGATTTTTGCCCCGCAACAATCACAAAAAAACTCTTTTTTTCGGGAAGAACTGGCTAGTGTGCGTCTAGATTTCTAGGCTAGGTCTGACTCTGTCCACTGAAAACCTTGGTAGAAAGAAAAGAGAAAAGAAAAAGCTTGATTTGGGAGTGATTTGTTTCTTCAACGAGATTAAGAGTCTCAGAGGCTGATACACGTATCGCAGAAAGTTCTTAAAAACATTTATTTCACATGAAACATTTTATTTTATATAGTAGTCTGACGGGTAAACCCAGTGACATGACAAACCTAGAACTCAAACTTTGAATGGATTAATACTTGTTGAACGTTACAAAGACATGTTTTAACAGAATATGACACTGTATCGTCTGCAATTTTTCATTTAAGTAAATAATGTGGCCTAATTTGATCCTATTGTGTTTTATTGCACTTGGTTTTTGATTATTACAAATAATCAAGCAAAATGATCATCTTAATAGAAGAAATACCATCTCTCACATCACATAAATTACGAACAAGTCGTCAAAATCTTCACGGCTTTCTCGTCACTAGCCGAAACGAGCTGGCTAACTGCAACCGTTAGCATGCTACCTCGTTCTCAATAGCAAAGCACTGCTACAACACACACTAGTTCACCATAATCTCCAAGAGAACTACTTCCATGTGGGCCCTGGTTTAGAAGAAGTCTCCCAGCTGATCCTGCCTTGGAACTGACTGAAGTTGGAGAAACAGCCTTTCTTTTACTGTCTATGGAGCTAGCTGACATGATCTACGATCTGAGCTACTGAGCATGTGTGAGTGCAATCAAAGATAGTACTGAAGAAGAGATGTCTCACTCTGTAGCTAAAACAGAGACCTGAACACAGGGTGAAAAGAGGAGCTGCAGCAGTGAGAGAGAGCTGTGTAGTTTTTTGAAAATGAAACCATGTAAACCTATTCTGGTACAATCTCTAAATACAATTAATTAATTTCATTCATACACCACTGATCTGGAATTCCACACCCCATTGTCTTTGTTTACTTTGTTTATTAAATGTCATAAAAATGTAAAATGTCAGATGTTTGCAGTGCACCTCCCTTCTTTGTTGTAGCCGGTCATAACATTTTGGGGGCTCGTCCGGGATCACCCCTTCACCAATTCACCCTCTTAGATCAACGTCCTCATCAGAACAACAAAGTGACATGTTCCTCAAAGACTACATCACGTCTTGAAATACACTGATAGATGTTCATCATCATCTATTTCTGTTTTACAGTCACACAGACCTTAATTGGTGAAATTATGATTTCATCAAAAATGGCAAAGTATGGAAACATCCTCTCAGTGAAAGTGTGTGTGAAGGTGTGTATATGTGTGTCAGTATCAGGATCAGAGAACGACAGCTTTCTTCTGTTCCAGTCCAGAGTCACTCGGATCCTCTGGAGCTGCTTCTCAAATGAGAGATCAGTGCGTGGATCTGATGGTGACTCGGCTGAGTAGTCACCTTCATAGAAACACAGTATCCATAATCCAGACAGTATGTCTCCTTCCTCTGGACAGACTCTGCTATCACACCCAGTGACCCGAATGGACTGTCTCCAACCTCGACATCCCAGCTGTGAGTCCCTGAGTTAAAGCCCTCAGAGCCCAGGACAGAGTAGTAGTAAATGTCATCCATCCTCTCTGGATTATCAGGAAGCTGCTGTTTCTCTCCTAGTCTCACACTGGTCAGATCTTCAGACAGGATGAGTTCTGCATGAGCAGTGTTTGGGTCCAGAATCAGAGGATAGTAGGAGACCATGTCCTTGATCTTGTTCCAGATGTTGAAGCTCAGGTTGCCCAGGTGTTTGGCCTCGTCTATCAGAGCTCCTGAGAGCAGCTGTGGATCCTCCAGCAGGGGCTCTGCTGAACTCTTCCCACTGCAGCCTTGTAGTTGATCAGGAATGAGACGTCTTCAGCTCCCAGCTGCTCCTCTGTGGCTCTGACTGTGTCTGAAAGAGCTGCTATCTCTCTGTTCAGAGCCTCCATCTTCTCCTTCATCCTCTGACTCTTCTGCTCCTCTTCCTCCCTCAGTGCAGCCAACCTGGCCTCCTCTTCCTCTTCTAGAAACTGGTGAAGCTTCTTAAACTGATCCTTAATCTGGGTCTCTGTGCGTCGAGCCTGGACCTTCAGGTGTTTTGCTGTTTGATCAAACTTCACTTTAACTTCTTCAAAAACCTTTAACTTCTCCTTTAAGGGCTCCAGAGTTTCCTGGAGTTTCTTCCTGTGTTGTCGTGCAGCTTCGTTGACGGGTTTGAATCTGTGGTTGGAGTGTGTTTCTGAATGCAGACAGATGAGACACACCGGCTGCTGATGGTCCAGACAGAAGAGTTTGAGTTTCTCAGAGTGCAGACTGCAGAGAGACTCTGAAACCCTCTGATCTCTCTCCAGTAAAAAGGCCTCACACAGGTTCTTCAACACCAGGTTACAAGCTGGTTCTGACTTTGGAGATCTTCTCTTACAAACTGGACACTCCTTGACTGGTTTCTCTGTCCACCAGCTCTGCAGACAGTCTTTACAGAAGCTGTGGCTGCACGACAGAACGACAGGATCTTTAAAGACTTCATGGCAGACAGGACAGCAGAGATCTTCCTCTAATCTGGAAGCCATATTTCTCTGTAAGTGAAGAGAAGATAACATAAGATTAAAGCTGCAGAGAGGGATGAACGGGCCTTCACGTGCAGCTGATCCAATTTGAGAAGGATCTGTTGAATCCTCCAGGAGTCTCAAAAAGTTAAAGGGCAGAGTTTAGATTCTCTGCCGATATTTCCCACCACTAACGTCGGGCCGGGCCCTTGATCGAGCATTTGTGTTTTTTTAATCATTACTTTGTTTGCCTGATTTCGTGGGGAGCAGTAGCGGAGATAGCGTGGGTGCTTGGGTGCGGCTGCCCCAGGGCCCCGTGCCAATCAGGGGCCCCTCAAACGCCCCAGATCTTGCGTCACTTGACGAGAATGGGGGCCCTCGCCAAGTGACACATTGCAGATTATTAGCTGAAAGAAGCCAGTTACTGCATATGATCTCACGTTGTGATAATGCAGCTCTTTATATCAAACGTAACTTAAACTCATGGTTACCATGGTAAACCAGCACAACAATGAAAGTTACCAGGCGACAAAACACCACATTCAAAGCAGACACATTAAAAACAATAGAAATTTTACATTTGTTTTTCGAACAAATGGCCAATTTATCAGCAAATTTTATCACAACTCTGTTTACCGCCTTGCATCATGGGAATTGTCCAACCAAAGACCCACGCTATATATATTTCTTTTCACGTCGTTATTTCGTTCTTTTAAAATGACTTTGGTAGCAGAGGGCCCGTGATGAAGCTCCACCCCCACTGTACTGAGAGTTTAGCTCCGCCGCTGGTGGGGAGAAAGCTTGGCCTCTCCAGCTTCTCCCATAGCTCTGGGTAAATGTCCTGCGCTGACTTCTAACTAACTACTACTTCTACTAATTACTAAACTGTATGATAATTATGCAACCAGGCCGGATAGTTTCAGCTATCTCACTAGTCCTTTAGGAGAAGATATGGGCTCTCTGGCGCGTTGTTGGCCAGTGCGTCAGCACGCAGCAGGAGTTTTTTATGTCTTTACACACCAGAAACATGTCTCTACCCTTGTCTGGACACATGGATGTTTCCCATAAACATAAATGTATACTGATTTAATAACAACAAAGACAACGTCAGCAGTATTGACGGCAAAATACACTCCAGAATATTTTGTTCTGCATTGACAAGGTGCAATATTTCAAAATCAATAATTTGTTTTGATATTACATAAATATATATCTGCATTTATGTCAAAACCTCGAGACTTTCACACATCAAAATGTCATTCATTAAATGTATTTGTGTCTAAATGACATATAAACATCTTTTCCTATTCTATCGTCGGTCCTATTTCTAGCATGCACGCGTTTTCTGGAGCCTGAGACATTCGCCACGAAGGAAGTGTGCAGGAGCCCTAATAAGGAAACTGTTATTATTGTTTGTTGTCTTTGAAAGTTGTTGAGGTTTAAAAAAGTTAAAACCCAGCTTATGTTTTGAAAACAATGTTTAATGGGGCCTGCAGCTAAAGTTAATCAAGTAACTACACTAATCAGCATTTGAGTGCCTCACTCAAAACCTAGCTTCTAAAGAATGAATCAGGTCATGTCTGACATTTAGCATATGAAGAAGACTCATTGTCCCCACAGGAAAGGTAACTATTGTTTCTGGTTTTGGGGAGCCACTCCCTGCAGGGCCAGGCGGGATTAGACAGAATCGGCACTACCATGTGAAACGACCTTTGTCTGTGACCTGGGGTAAACCTAAAATCAGAGGTGTGTCTTTAATCAGAGACCCACAATTCCACAGGAATATAATTCGGAAACTGAGGTGATGTCGGCACTTCAATCTGTGACCCCGACAGGGGAAGCAGATGGAGTCCGCTGTTTACAACGTATTGTTTGTCATGTCACATGACTGTTCTTCTGTAACTCCGCAAGGATGAAGCATGAGATCAGTCCGCTGTCAGCTGCAGTGTTTTATGTTTTATGTTTGATTGTGTTTTGTCTTGTCGTTTTTGTGCAGTTTCATTAAACCTTTTGCTTAACTTTCAATTCGACCCCCAGCCCTCTCCTCCTTCCTTTCTCCAGAAATCGAAGAACACGTCTTTTAGTAATTTCTTAACAAAGTTGAGGCTCAGCAGCAGAAACTTCCTCTAATCTGGAAGCCGTTTAGTGTGTGTGAGTGAAGCAGAAAACACAGACAGCTCAGCCACTCCCTGTTCCCTGAAAACTTACGTTCACTTTGAGTCTTTGTTCCTGTAAAATCTCTCGTTCAGTTTGTGGATTCAGCAGCTGGTTGAAGTGGTAGTACTCCCAGTACTCCCGGTACTCCCAGTACTCCCAGTACTCCCTCCTGTAGCTGTCCTCTCTCAGAGAAAGTGGTGGTTTAGCCTTTAGGTCAATCTTATCGTCCGTCTGTCAGAGAGAGAGAGAGAGAGTGTGTGTGTGTGTGAATAACTTCCTGTTTCCTGGTTTGTCTCTGCTGAGTCGGGTGGAGCTTCAGCGTTAGTTTGTCAGTTTGAGTTTAACATGGAAGTGTTGTTCCTGTTTTCTGTCTTCGTCTTGAGTTTGTAGTTAATTCACAGCAGGAAGGAGAAATCACTTTGAGTGTGTTGCACATGAAACCTGCTCTACTCGCCTTTTCAGGTTTTTCCATTATGAAAAAAAAGTACCTGGTACCTGCTAACAGGTACTTTTTTTAGTATCACCTCCATCGAGGTTCCAAGCGACCTGAGAAAAAGGAGATCCCATAATTCAGGGCATAATCAGCCAAAGTCCGTATATTTATGCGAGAGGGGGCAATACGCCACACTTTCACCGCATAAATTACAGATTTCCGTGCAAAATATGCGGGGCTTGCATGATTTCATAATCCCTCAAAAAGTCCCATAATACAGTACAGGCCAAAAGTTTGGACACACCTTCTCATTCAATGCGTTTCCTTTTTATTTTCATGACTATTTACATTGTAGATTCTCACTGAAGGCATCAAAACTATGAATGAACACATATGGAATTATGTACTTAACAAAAAAGTGTGAAATAACTGAAAACATGTCTTATATTTTAGATTCTTCAAAGTAGCCACCCTTTGCTTTTTTATTAATAAGGGAAATAATTCCACTAATGAACCCTGACAAAGCACACCTGTGAAGGTAAAACCATTTCAGGTGACTACCTCATGAAGCTCATTGAGAGAACACCAAGGGTTTGCTGAGTTATCAAAAAAAAAAAAGGGTGGCTACTTTGAGGAATCTAAAATATAAGACATGTTTTCAGTTATTTCACACTTTTTTGTTAAGTACATAATTCCATATGTGTTCATTCATAGTTTTGATGCCTTCAGTGAGAATCTACAATGTAAATAGTCATGAAAATAAAGAAACATGAATGAGAAGGTGTGTCCAAACTTTTGGCCTGTACTGTGTATCTTAGCAGAAAGTTGAAAATGTTGCGTTTACTTCACACAAGAGCAGCCATTTTCCCCTGTTGCCATGGGAACGTTATGAAGTGACGTAATTACGTGGCGTGGATCACTGTTTTTTCAAGTTTTTGCTAGTTCCCACAACTTCATCGCATAAAATTGCATAAATATCATATAGAGCATATTACATAGCATTTTTTAAGAAAACGTGCCGCATAATCAAGGATTTTTGTCCACAACAATCACAAAAAAAAAACTGAGCATTTTTCTGGAAGGACTGTACAAAGCAAAATGATCATCTTAATAGAAGAAATACCGTTTCTCACATAATTGTGACTGGCTAGTGTGCGTCTAGATTTCTAGGTTAGGCCGAAAGAAAGAAAGAAAGAAAGAAAGAAAGAAAGAAAGAAAGAAAGAAAGAAAAAAAGCTTGATTTGAGAGGGATTTGTTTCTTCAACGAGATTAAGAGTCTCGGAGGCTGATACACGTCGCAGAAAGTTCTTAAAAACATTTATTTCACATGAAAACAATCAGTGAAACATTTTATTTTGAAACAGCAGTCTGACTGACGGGTAAACCCAGTGACATGACCAAACATAGAACTCAAACTTTGAATGGATTAATACTTGTTGAACATTACAAAGACATATTTTAACAGAATATGACACCGTATCGTCTGCATACAGTAACACAGACAAACGGGAACAAACATACATATATCTTTAATATATTAAAAATACTGACTGCTGCATTTAAAAACCACAGAACAAGACAAGGCACAGAGTTCGGACTGATTGTCTTTTTTTTTTTTTTTCAACAACAGTATGGCTTGTATTATAAAAATTAAATGTCAAAAATACACAGGTGTTATCAAAATAAACAGCCTGCTTGTTCTGACAGTGAAGCAGCTTTAAAAACTAGTTTATTTGACTGACGTTTGGTTTCAAGCAGCTGTAAAAACCTCTGTTTATTTGACTACAATTTGGTCTAAATAAGCTGTAAAAACCTCTGTTTATTTGACTGAAGTTTGTATTGAAAGTAGCTGTAAAAACCTGACTTAATAATAAGTATAGACAAAATATGTTTTGATGTATTGTTGAGCAAAGTGACTTTAGGAAAAATATATTCTGTAGAAAAAATGACCTGCAAAGAACTACAAAAATCAGGTTATATACAGTATTTTGTCTGCATTTATTCCATTTGATACGCAGATCGGGCTAGGCTAAGCCATTGCAGTTAGGTTAACGAGAAGACTTGTTTAGTTAATGTCTCCGTGATACAATCAGTGAGGACGGATCCTAAAGAGAACAGCTGAGGAGAGGTGAAAGAAAGGGATTTTTAATCAAACTGTTTTTATAAACATGACAATAAACAGTTAACGTTAGCTTAGCGGCAGCACGCAGCTGCACTTTTCCACTGCCTGAGTCGGAGAAGACGAAGAAAACAACGAAGGTAAAGCCTGTGGTGCTCTGGCAGGACTCCATGGTGCGTTCAGGTGCACCTAGTTAAACTAATGGTGGATTCCATTGCACATTGTAAACTCTGAGAAACTCAAAACTGTTGTTGCAAAGTACCTTTCTGCCATCTAATGGCTCTTATTATGACATTGCTTTCATTGTTGGGGGGGAGGGGGATTTTGGCAACAACAGTATGGCTTATATTATAAAAATGAAATGTAAAAAATACACAGGTGCTATCAAAATAAACAGCCTGCTTGTTCTGACAGTGAAGCAGCTGTAAAAACTAGTTTATTTGACGTTTGGTTTGAAAGAAGCTGTAGAAACCTCAGTTTTTGGACTTAAGTTAGGTTTAAAGGTGCACTACGAGTTCCTGCATGGTTTCAGCGCAATATCATTTTTGTTTCAAATTATAGGAATCTCTCCTTGATCCGCTAGCTGCCTGGTCCCTGAACACACCGTGAAAAAGCCCGTTCTCGGGAGACAACACAGGGCTCGTAAATGTCAAGCAAACACTAGGGGCACAGGCTGTGCACCAAAATACAACAAACACGTTCCAGCCAATCACCGACATGATGGTTCATGCAGGAACTCATAGTGCACCTTTAAAGCACCCGTAAATACCTTTTTTTTTTTTTTTTTTTTTTTTTGCTTAAAGGTCCCATGGCATGAAAATGTCCCTTTATGAGGTTTTTTAACATTAATATGAGTTCCCCCAGCCTGCCTATGGTCCCCCAGTGGCTAGAAATGGTGATAGGTGTAATTCAGATACAGTATTAGGGGACCACTAAGGTCTATATAAAAGAGACTTCAGATACAGTATTAGGGGACCACTAAGGTCTATATAAAAGAGACTTCAGATACAGTATTAGGGGACCACTAAGGTCTATATAAAAGAGACTTCAGATACAGTATTAGGGGACCACTAAGGTCTATATAAAAGCATCCAAAGAGCACCATGTCATGAGACCTTTAATAAGTATAGACAAAATATGTCTGATGTTTTGCTGAGAAAGAGTGACTTCACTGTTGGGGGTGAAAAAACAGTTTAAATTGAATCAAATTGTGGATTTTTTTGGAGCAGCATGACCGTGACACCCCTCGCTCATGCGCGCGTCCAATCAGCACTGCGTCTCCTTGGTGTCGATCTGATGCTGTCTCTGCAGTTTGAGCATCAGCGCCTTCTACGCCCGCGATTCGTCACGCTATTCTCCGTGAGGTCCTCGAAGAGCGCTGAGCGGAGCCGGCCGGCCGGCCGAACGCCTCCTCCAGAGCCTCGGTGTCCAAGCTGGGGTCCTCCTGGATGGTGGCCATGCGGGGGCTATCAAGAGGGGCGTGGCCTGGGTCATCGGGGCGGAGCCAGGGAGCAGAGGGCTGCTGGGGGTCTGCGAGGGCTGACCCGGCTGGAAACGAAGACCAGCGGAGGAAGTGCTGGTCGGGAAGGTTGGAGGTTTGACGATCCTAACTGATGCGGACTCGAGGCTGCTCAGGAGCTCTGCATTCTGGGAAAATTAACAGTCACGGTCAGTATGTTCCACATGGACTCTTTTCTCCCATGTCTAAAAGTGACTAAATGTGAACAACAATCTCTGAAACTGGTCCAGTATTAAACAAGAACCAAGCTGCAATATAACGTTAAACCATCAGTCAGTTAGAGTCTAATAAAAGTTCTGTTGTTGCTGCTGACAGACTCAGATTATTATTCTAAGTGTCTGACAACATTATGGGATGGATCCCTACAGAGATAGACCTTTTAGTTAAAGAGTAAGACCCTTTTAATTTAACATGAAACAGCCCCGAAATCACCATCACCAAACTCCACCAGACTCCATGTAAATAATCAGGACTTTTATCATCATAAAACACAATTCATTCAAAGTGGGCAGAAACTAAATAAAACTATCAAAAGCCGTCTTGGTTCATCTTTCTACTGTTCCAACAATCACCACTCTGGTTTGGTTGAAATAAACTCTTAATTCACCCATTTACATGTGGAGATATGCTGGCTCTATACACGCTAAAAGTCCTGATTATTTACATGGAGTCTGGTGGAGATACGCTGGCTCTATACACGCTAAAAGTCCTGATTATTTACATGGAGTCTGGTGGAGATATGCTGGCTCTATACACGCTAAAAGTCCTGATTATTTACATGGAGTCTGGTGGAGATATGCTTTCTCTACACGCGCTAAAAGTCCTGATTATTTACATGGAGTCTGGTGGAGATATGCTGGCTCTATACACGCTAAAAGTCCTGATTATTTACATGGAGTCTGGTGGAGATATGCTGGCTCTATACACGCTAAAAGTCCTGATTATTTACATGGAGTCTGGTGGAGATATGCTGGCTCTATACACGCTAAAAGTCCTGATTATTTACATGGAGTCTGGTGGAGATATGCTGGCTCTATACACGCTAAAAGTCCTGATTATTTACATGGAGTCTGGTGGAGATATGCTGGCTCTATACACGCTAAAAGTCCTGATTATTTACATGGAGACTTACACACACTATTACTTATCATATTATATTGTTAGATAAACTCACGCTGTGGAATAACAGAGTCTTGGTGGTCTGTTCATATTGTTGATCCAGCTTCTTGTCCTGAAAGCACAGAAAGATGAACAGGGTCAGAATACAGAACATTTTCATTTTTTTGGCCTAAAATTCTCTCATACAAAGCTGCTCAGTTAGTAAACTTTCTGAAAACATAGCAAAAAAACTTGTAAAAAATGTCGTAAAAACTTACAACTTGGACTTAATCTTCCAAAACCAATCTACCTATTCTGAATATTACACACACAAACACACACACACAGACACACACATACAGACACACACACACACATACAGATACAGGCACACACACACACACACACACACACACACACAGACACACAC
>NC_041348.1:32046848-32072674 GCF_004354835.1 Perca flavescens
CATTACTTTTTCCTGATGGCACCATGTTAATTGTGTTTTACGTTAAAGCCTTTGTGACTCCTGCTTTTATTAGATGATGGCTGAAAATACTCGTTTCTCATTAAACTGTCCCCAGGGTCCAGCTGAGGATAGTGATTCCAGACTTCAGTATTGAACCTACAACCCCATACGCTGAGTAAGAAGATTCTTGTTTCAAGTGTCATACGGTATACTGGTTCATGGTACAGCTTTATTACACAATAAGATGCTGTTGTAGCTGTTGTAGTTGTATCTGGATGGCTCTGATCCTCCAACTGGGATTTATGTTGTCTGTTATTCAGTCAAATAATCTAAACTCAGAGTGACTCTGTAGATTTGTTCTGTCTATGACCACATAGCTGTCTAATTAAGACATTTAAATTTATATTTCCATAGCTATATCTATGCATATTTCTGTCTTGCTTTCTGCTGTAGCTCCACCCATTGGAAGAATAAAGTATTGCAGTTAATTTCCACATAGAGGATCTTTGACTGTATTTCATAGGATACTCAAACTGAGTTTGGCAAGACTACTTTTTAATTTTCCGCTCCACATTCCTGGAACAAAGCACCTTAAAATGTGTCTTTCCTCAATCTATCAGTCAATTTAAGGCCTTGATTAGTCACTTATTATGCGATTGTGTCTGCTTTATTTGATTGTTTACAAATTTGATCTGTTGTAATTTCAGTGTTATGTTAGGGTTTATTTGGGGAAATGTATGTTGTGCCCGGAGCCCATTAAAAGGAGTGGTCTCCTCAATGGGCCCTGAGTTTTCAATAAACTTTTTGAAATTAAATTTCAAAGTCTTTTGGTTCTGAAGAAAAGTAGAAGCCGCTTTGCCAGACCTTCCTCCACAGCGCTGTGAATGAAAGTCTTTTTGGTGTTTTTATTATGACAATCAATTGTTTATTCTAAAAATGCCAACCAATAAAATCATCAGCTTCTTACATGTGAAGGTAACACTTTATTTAAATAGTCAATCTGTAGATGCTCTACAAACTATCAACAGATTATCAGCACATTTCTCAACTGAATGTCTGCAGACTTTCAACAATTAATCTGTAGATGATCTACAAACTATCAACAAAATATCTTACTTCCATAACCGAATGTCTGTAGATATATATATATGTGTATATGTATGTGTATGTGTATATGTATATATATATATATATATATATATATATATATATATATATATATATATATATAAATAACAACTTTGCTACAACTTATTTGTAGCTTGTCCATAGCGCCTCTAAAATATTCTTAACCATTTACATCTACCGCAAATCTCTAAGTCTATTAGCAGCATCACTAAGGCATCAGTAACACTTTTACAACACATGTGATGTCATCAAGTAACTATCTGTAGGTATGCTTTGTGACTATCCAAATAAAGTCAAACACAAGTGAAACTTAGTCGACTGTTTATGGCTTATTGATGAACATGTACAATGCGTTCTCAAACTCTAGAAATAATCTATAGATATGCCTTATGTCTATCCAAATTGAGTGAAATTTGTTTGACTGGTTATGGCTTATCTACTTCACATTAACAAAACATCTACTGATAAACATGTTCAGTATATTCATAAACTCTAGAAATAATCCATAGATGTGCCTTATGACTATACAAATAAATTGAAATGTAGTTGACTTGTTATGGCTTATCTACATCACACTAACAAAATGTCTACTTATCAAAAAGTTCAGTGCATTCACAACCTAGTAACAATCTATATGCCTATGACTATCAAAATAAAAAATAAACACAAGGGAAACTTTGTGGACTGTTTATGTTTACTTCACATTTACATAATATGTGCTGATCAACATGTTCAGTACATTCACAAAGAACAAAAATCACAGCATTGTATTGCCTGGTATATTGCCTGGTCTACCAAAATGTGCACATCTTATACAAAAACAGAGCCTCTAATACAAACAACGACGAAATCTGCTGCAACATTGACTGAACATAATTTATGAAATTACAGAGCCTAAGGTTGATCATTATGTTGAATGGTGGTTTCTGAAATTCCAGCATACCATGCAACACAAGTGTATATGTGTTCACCTCTACAAGTCACATTGGGAGGTTAGAAGAGGTTAGTAAAAGAGGAGGAGAGTATAAACTTTACAATGGCTAATATCTAAAATGTGTCTCCATTCATGAATATCTTATGTCCTTAAAAAGTCTACCAAGGATTCCATGTTTGTCTTTTGCCCAACCAGTGGGTCCATTCTATGAAGCAGAGCTGACTTTCAGAGACTTTTCTGTTTGGTTTCCACGCAACCGCCATACTTCCTTCTTGTAGGTCTGCCATGCCCCTCTCAATGTTCTGTGTGTGTAGACCTGTAGCTGGGTCTACGTCATTTTGACTGTGGTTGACCTTCACATGTCTGTAGCCTTCCTGTGAAAGACTTGAATAATCTCTCCACTCATCACTTACTACCGTACTCTGAGGTTTTTATGTGCTTCTTGATAATAGAAACCAAGGTAGCCTTGTTCCTCCTCTTCACTAGACGAAGGACGGGTCGTCTGGAGTTGCCCCGTATCGCCAACATCCCAAATACCCACTTCTTTATCCTCCATGTGTTACCAAAGCATCCTCTGGCATACTGAAATAAATTAATGTTTAAATATAATGAGTGGACAAGGAATCTCCCAACACTTTGAAGAGACTTGTCAGTTAAAACAATAAAAATAATTTTGTAGTACAAGATATTGAGCTGGTTTGCAAGATCAATTTGAATAGAATTGAATGAACCATGTTGTTCGTACAGATTTGTAGATAATGTCGTCTTTTTTTTTTGCGTGCAAATTTAGTGTTTATATTGCATATTTTGACTTGAAAGCTATAGAATAACTTAGCAACAGAATACATACCTTTCTTTTTTGACATAATTTACTTTCATCAATGTGGATAAGGATATCAACTCCACCTATTCTCTGCCCTTTTGCTTCCGATGCTTTCTCATGCTTTTAAGACAGATGTGCTGAAGTTTCTTTGCCATCCTTGAGAGTGTGGCGCTACTCTTAGAAATCCCATCTTGCAACATGTCCACTTGCCGCATACACAAACCTTGTGAAAATCTGGAAACATAATGTTAGACGTTTGATTCATTATTGTGAAGAATGTTTATACATTTTTAAAACACATTGCATGTTTTACAGGTAATTTAGCATTATGTGACTAATTCTCAGTGGACATTATCCAGTTTGTGTGAGATCTTGTATAGTTTCAGTAAAGAAATTGAGAAAGGAAATGTACACCTTTATTTATCCACTCAAAACAGGTCTGTATATTTGTTAAATTCACAGTTTTCGACTATGCTTTCAATCATCTATAGTTAAAAGCACAACCAAATTCCAGCAAGTCAATACCCTAAAATAGATAAGAAATATAGCTGCACCATGACAAATACAACACTGCAACACTCTCAATTTATTTGTATAGTCATAAGGCACATCTATGGATTATTTCTAGAGTTTATGAATATACTGAACATGTTTATCAGTAGATGTTTTGTTAATGTGAAGTAGATAAGCCATAACCAGTCAAATAAATTTCACTTTTATTTGGATAGACATAAGGCATATCTATAGATTATTTCTAGAGTTTGTGAACTCATTGTACATGTTCATCAATAAGCCATAAACAGTAGGGGTGGGAATCACCAGAGGCCTCACGACACGATATCATCCCGATACTTATGTCCCGACACGATATTATTGCGATTTTTAAAGATATTGCAATATTCTGCGATATATTGCAATATTTTTACCTTTTTACAACTTCAGATTTTTCCCAATTTCAAATGATGTCCCGAAGGACAATTTTGTCAACATCTGTTGTATCTAAAAATATACATTTCTCTGTTTGTTCATCACACTTCAGTTTTATTGGTGCAAAATGTGATTGTCAAGCAGACAAACTGACCAACACATATATCATAAAAGATCCATACTTGGCATCTGTGATTTGATACAGTATTGCCATTTAAAAATATCGCGATACTATGCTGTATCATTTTTTTCCCCACCCCTAATAAACAGTCGACTAAGTTTCACTTGTGTTTGACTTTATTTGGATAGTCACAAAGCATACCTACAGATAGTTACTTGATGACATCACATGTGTTGTAAAAAGTGTTACTGATGCCTTAGTGATGCTGCTAATAGACTTAGAGATTTGGCGGTAGATGTAAATGGTTAAGAATATTTTAGAGACGTTTATGGACAAGCTACAAATAAGTTGTAGCAAAGTTGTTGAGTTTCTATATATATATATATATATATATATATATATATATATATATATATATATATATATTTGTGTGTGTGTGTGTTACTGATACACTACAAATGTGCTTTTTCAAGCATTTTTTATATCTGTAGATATATAGATTATCACAATAAAAAGTGTTGAAAGTTTGTAGATCATCTACAGATTAATTGTTGAAAGTCTGAAGACATTCAGTTGAGAAATGCACTGATAATCTGTTGATAGTTTGTAGAGCATCTACAGATTGACTATCTAAATAAAGTGTTACCCATGTGAATATGTATTGGTTTCTCGTAGCAATGAGCTAGTTAATTTCATTGTCGTTTTAATATGTCGATGTCTAGATGAATGGATGAGTTGTTTGGTCTCTAAAATGTCAGAAAATGGTGAAAAATGTGGATCAGTGTTTCCCAAAAAGCCCAAGATGATGTCCTCAAATGTCTTGTTTTGACCAAAACACAAAGATCTTCAGTTTACTGTCCCAGAGGAGAGAAGAAACTGAAAAACTACCTGTTTTTACATAAAAAAATCACTTTAACCGATTATCAAAAGAGTTACCGATTAATGTAATAGTTGATAACTAATCGATTAACCTTTGCAGCCCCAGTAGCTAAAAAGTATGATGGAGGAAGCGACAAAAATAAATATATGTCCAGAATAAAGGGAGAATATAAAGGTTTTAAAACCAGACTTAACATGATTTAATTCAATGTTTACCTGCTATACAGCCAAACTGAAGGTGGAGTAAAGACTGTCAACATACTAAGATATTATATACGAACTGCCAACAATAGACACACACACACACACACGCGTGATGTCTTTAGGCTTGCCTTAGAAATCGTCCTGTATTTCAAAATAAAATAGTGCGTCCCATTCCTGTAGAAGCCATAAGTCCGTATGAAATCAACCTTGTTTTAAGAAACATATTGTTGCCGTCCTTTATATTTCTGCATGAAAGGTGGCAACTCTAAATGTCCTGTGCGTTATGGTTTTGTATTTTATTCTGTTTCCTGTTTTATTGTGGTAGTCCGTGTTTCTGTCATCCCTTGTCTTGCTTTACTCTTGTCTTCTGGTTTTCCTGCCTTTGTGATTGTCTGATGTCTCTCACATATTTAATCTGTGACCTGGTGGAGCTGAAGACTATGTGGAAGGAGGCTAGCAGTGAGTACCTGAAGGAGATCATTTAGTTGGAAGCTCGTGAGAAGGTGTCAAAGAAACCTTGGTTAAAGGACTCTGTTCCCCACTGGGCTCTACGCTTCATTTCCACTCCAACTCCTCCAACTGGTAATTGGTTGAGTTCATGTAAAGCCTGTTAGCTCCACCAATGCTCCTCTTCAGATCCCTGGCCTACCTCAGTGCCAGTTAGCACCCACCAACCTGCCTGTTGCTCGGCCTGCTAGCATTTTGGCTACAGGTTCTTTGTTAAATCACCCAGCCTGCCCTTTGCCTACTTCTCCAAGTCGTGGTCGTTTCTCAACGTGGAGGAGAGCCAGAGACTTTTTTTGACTGTATTCCAATATGTTGCTATGTGTGCTAGATGGACTGAGGAGGCCAAAGCAGCCAGGCTTCAAGCTAGAAGACAAAGGTCCAGTACGCTCTCTAGCAGCTCCCTGAACTCCTGTCTGTCGGCTCAACTCCTTTACGTGTTCTCATGGGCACCCTCAACAACAAGCAGTCCTTTGAGGGGACCCACCTGGCTATATTCCCTGGGCCTCGTGGAGGCCCTAGACGGAGTAAGGGTCAACATGGCTCCCGACGCCATGCTCAGCGTCAACCCTCTTCAGCCCCTGAGTCCTCGCTGTTCTGCGGTACTGAGCCCGTGCTGACAGCCTTCCAGAACTTCAGCTGACATGCAGCCATCCAGAGTCTCAGCAGACCCGCCTTTGAGAGCTTCAGCTGATGACCAGTCCTCCAGTGCCCTCGGTGTTGTGCAGCGGACCAGAGCCCTCGAGTTGTGCAGCGGACCAGAGCCCTCGGTGTTGTGCAGTGCCGCGGACCAGAGCCCTCGGTGTTGTGCAGCGGACCAGAGCCCTCGGTGTTGTGCCGCGGACCAGAGCCCCGGTGTTGTGCAGCGGACCAGAGCCCTCGGTGTTGTGCCGCGGACCAGAGCCCCTCGGTGTTGTGCCGCGGACCAGAGCCCTCGGTGTTGTGCAGCGGACCAGAGCCCCTCGGTGTTGTGCAGCGGACCAGAGCCCTCGGTGTTGTGCAGCGGACCAGAGCCCTCAATTGTTGTGCCGCGGACCAGAGCCCTCGGTGTTGTGCCGCGGACCAGAGCCCTCGGTGTTGTGCAACGGACCAGAGCCCTCGGTGTTGTGCAGCGGACCAGAGCCTCGTTGTTGTGCAGCGGACCAGAGCCCTCGGTGTTGTGCAGCGGACCAGAGCCCTCGGTGTTGTGCAGCGGACCAGAGCCCTCGGTGTTGTGCAGCGGACCAGAGCCCTCGGTGTTTTCCGAGAGACTCCTGCTCCCGTGTCCTGTCGGTGGCTCCGCTGACTCCTGATCCTGTTGCCTTGTTGCCTGATCCTGGCTCAGCTGACCCTTGGCCTGGCTCCTGCATAGTGGACCCGTCCCTTGGCTCCAGCCCAGCTACCCCTTAAGCCTGCCAGGCCTCCAGGGGTTTCCCGCCCGCAGTCGTCTAGAGGTGTCACCACATGAGTGGTTCGGCCTTCGCCTCTGCCCACAAACCCGGGTCTCAGAGTCTCAATGTCCTTAGTTCCCGATCCCCGAGTTCCTTTGTCCTCTGTTCTCGAGCCCTGCTGTCGACTGTTCCGGCGTACCTATTTTGGTTCTCCTTTTGCCCTCTTTAGGTTTTTCTTTTGACTTTTTTTTTTGTTGTATTTTGTTCTGTTTCCTGTTTTATTGTGGTAGTCTGTTTTTCTGTCTTCCCTTGTCTTGTTTTACTTCTGTCTTCTGGTTTTCCTGCCTTTGTGATGGTCTGATGTGTTTCCCAGCCCTTGTGTGACCTGCCCCTCGTTAACCCTTGTTTACTTTTGTGTATTTAGTCTCCGTTTCCTTTTTCTGTTGTCAGATCATTGTCTTCTGTTTGAATTGTGTGTGTCTGAGACTTCCCGAGTCGTCTCTGTGTTGGTTGCTGTGTTACCTGTTTTGACTTTGTCTTCATTCGGGATTACATTTTGCCTGCTGTATCCAGGACTTCTTTTTTTTGTATTTTTGTGTTTGAAATTAAATCCTCAAACAATCCATTGTTTTCCGTCTCTGCATTTGGGTCCGCATTCTCTGAATCTGTAACAAGGGAGGAACGCTGATAGTCCATTTTGTACAGACTCCATTTTAAACCCCGACAGAGCAGGAGGAAAACAGGAAGTCTGAGGCGGGGTGAGTTTCCTTTACTTCTTGATTTAATCTGCTGATTTATCCCCAATGTTTTACATGGTTTACCTTCCAGATTTGGTAAAATGAGTGATTTGGAGGAAGAGTAGGACTCTCTGTCCATGAAGAGTGACTTTTCCAAAGAGGAACCTCCTTTCTTCAGTAACAAACCAGGACCCTCAGACACAAAGTAAGAGTCTGTTTCTGTTGTAAACTCATCCGTAGAAGATTGTGTTATGTGTTATCTGATAATCTGCACTACAACTCTGTTCTTTTATAATAAAATGTGTTTATTTTATTCAGTCACTTTTAGTTAGACCCAGCAGCAGTGGGTCGGCTTGCTCTCTGCCGACACATAAAAACTGGCTGCCACTTTGACCATTCTAACACTTCAAATTAAATAGTATTTTGTTTGCCTTTGATGAGAGAGATGAAAAAACCTTGCAAAGTCTGAGTTGCCTTCTCTAAATTGCTCTCTGAATAAAATGAATAACGGTAATCAAGCCAATTAATGACAGTAACAAGAAACATTAAATGTAAGTGAGCCATCAGTGCAGTGTGTGGGTATCTTGACAATAGTTTGAACAGTCATGGCCAGTGTTGGTCATCTTACTTTAAAAAAGTAATTAGTTACAGTTACAAATTACTTCTCCCAAAAAGTAATTGAGTTAGTAACTCAGTTACCACATTGTAAAAGTAATTAGTTACTCAGCAAAGTAACTGACGTCATTTTGTTCTATAACGCTATTACGTTCTATAACATCTTTAACGTCAAAGCTTTATAAGATTGGAGTTGCTTGAGGCAGACGTGGACAAAGTCTTTTTTTCCTGGGCATAGCGTGCATGTTACATAAACATTCTTCTCTTCTCAGCGTTGCAACGATGGGAAAAGTAATTAATTAGATTACTCAGTTACTGAAAAAATAACGCCGTTAGTAACGCCGTTATACTTAAACGCCGTTACTCCCAACACTGGTCATGGCACACACATTACATTGTCTGGAACTTCAAGGAACCACCTCTTCTTTCATACTATTTTGCAGTATTTTGCAATATTTGCGTTTACAGATTGCACTGCTTTGAATATGTAACCAATTGCTTTAGTATATTTGTTTTTGAAGTCTGTAGGGCTTCTTGCATTATAATTCTTGATCGCTTTGGCAGAATACATTCTTAAAGTGTGCTGACAACTTAATCTACTGCGTTCAATTAAGTAGAATAGTTTGTTCAAAGTGTTAAATATATTTTATATATGTTTTGGTTTTAATCTTATATTTTAATGTGTGGATACGTGCATTTTGTACTTAAAAGCCTACTATGGTTTTAAGAAACATTGTGTTGTGAAAAACTGTGAAATCTAGCTGACAAGAAACATTTTCCGTATGAACATGAGACAGAGATTTTGCAGCTCAAAGCAGACGTGCCGATGGTATCACAGCTCTCTCCTCTGAGACAGATCGTGTTTACTTTCAGGTGAAAGTGAAAGTTGCAGTTGTATAAATTGCTCTTGATAATCCCTCAGCTCACATTCTGCCTTTGCCTTACTTCCAGTACAACAGTAGCTATGAGTTTTTTCCCCTAAAGTTTGTTCTCTTATTTTTAAATGATAAATTGTGTTTTCTGTATTGATGATTTTAACGTTGTTTACAGGAAAAACCCTTTAAGGTAAACCCTGTTTTATTGGGGAACTCTATAGGTTGTATAGTTATTATAGTTTTATATTTCATAGTTCATTATATTGTGTTTGGTTGAGTTTCATTCATGAAATACTTTACAATTCATAAACCCACTTTGCTATGTTCACACTTGGTATTGTTGCGTTTGTAGGATTTTGAGAAAGAACAGGCTTTGTCCAATGACGATTTAACTAACTAACTGTGAACATAGCCTTAAGGATTTAAAATTTTTACAGACGGAATCAGTGATTTTACAAAGGTGGATGTATATTTTAAATGTTTTAATTTGTGCTAATAGTTCAAAAGAATCGTCAACTGTTTTAATTATTTGGTTTTCTTCAAATCTGCTCCGTCCAATCAACTTCAACACATTTTCAATAAATTTTTCCAAAAAACAAAACTCTTTTTACTTAGTTGATTCAATATTAAGAAGTGTGAAACTGACAGCTTAATCTATTGAGTTCTATTAAGCAGAATAATTCCATACAAGTATTATATATATGTTATATATGTTTTCATGAATTTCAATAAAAACCTGGAAACATTGGGGTGTTCTAAAACTTTGACCGGTACTGTATAATATATCTTATATTTTATTGTGTGGATATTTGCATGGTGTACTTAAAAGCTTACTATGGTTTTAAAGAAACGTGTTGTGAAAAATGGTGAAATCATTGTGAGGGTGTTCTGCAGACGGGATGTTGTGGTCTGTGAATCTAGCTGACAAGAAACATTTGCTTGTATGAACTTGTGACAGAAAAGAGGAAAGATGGGTTTTTTCCAGCTCAAAGCAGACATGCCGATTGGTATCACAGCTCTCTCCTCCAATCACACTGAGACAGATCTTACTTGCAGGTGAAAGTGAAAGTGGCAGCTGTATGTAAATTGGTCTTAATAATCCCTCAACGCACATTCTGCCTTTGACTCAGTAGGTATGACTTTTTCCTAAAGTTTGTTCTCTTATTTTTAAATGGTAGATTGTGTTTTGTGTATTGAAGATTTTATGTTGTTTACAGAATAGTATTAGGAAAATATAATTTTGTCTGTTATAAATTCAATTTCTACTTATGTTTGGTTTAATTTTAGATAAACCCTGCATGTTTTTAGGGGTACTCTATCGTTCTATAGTTATTAGGGGTCCAAGCCCGAGTCTGGAACCTGTGGAACCCTATTTATTATTGTTTTTCCAAGGATTTTCCATTATTATTCTTCTCAGCAGAAAACTCCTGCTAAACCGTTACATGTTGGGGGAGGGGGAGGCCACTTTCAGGACCGGTCCAAAATGGCGCAAGGACCCACGTCCATTTCTGTCTAGACTTTTATGCATGAAAAATCGCGATTTATCCAAAACCTACTTTTTGATCTCCTCCTAGACCGTGTGACTGATTGGCATGAAACTTGGCAGGTAGCATCTCCAGATTGACCTGACAAGATCCTATTAAAAGAATTTTTATAGGATAAAAATTGTGCATATTACGCACCAACAAATTTGTGAAGCTTACTATGAAAACACCAACTTTGCCATATCTCGGCCAAAATAAATGCTATCAACACCAAACTTGAGACTCTTATTCGTGATGACCCTCTGGAGTCAAAAATTACACATGTGGACCACTAGGTGGCGCTATAATGTTTTTTGCGTTTAACTCACATTACACATCGCACATTAGAAAACCTTACATCCATGTGTTCCTTGAATCAAGCTGAATCACATGATATAGGCCACGCACATTTCTGCTTACGTTTTTCACAATGCACAAAATTCAATTCAATTCAATCAGAGTTATCTCAAGACACTTTACAGATAGAGTAGGGTCTAGACCACACTCTATAATTTACAAAGCCCCAACAATTACAGTAATTCCCTCAAGAGCAAGCATTAGCAGTGGCTATTGCGACAGTGGCGAGGAGAAACTCCCTTTCAGGAAGAAACCTAAACCAAGATGTTTATTCACCTTAACAATTTGTTCAAATTTTAGCTCATTTATTTAATTTACTCCACAGCCATGGGAGGACGCTCCAGCTCTTCTGCCCCTCCGCCTTCTCCTCGTAAGATCATTTTTGAAAATGACTTCTCATTCATACAAAGTTAGGATTTTGTTTTATATTAACATGTATTGTACTCTTTTTTTTTTTTTTTTAAGTTTTCAGTAAACCTTGGAGGACAATAAACTGGGAGTAAGTATGCATCTAAAAGTGAATTTTGTCACTGATTTGTTCTTTCAAATTACTAATGCATGCTTGATTAATACTTATTAATTCTCTATAATTTCTCATTTTTGTGCAATTACTTATCTGTGCTCTTTACTAAGCAATTCATGCTCCTGAGTTAAATAATTTCCATTGCCCTGTTGACCACTAGCAAACCTACTGAGAGTTGTATCCAGTTTTATATAACCCTGCTCTGCCAGAGTGTAAACTGCTCCATAAAAAGGCAAAGCACGGTCTACTGTTAGACAGGAGACAGTAGTACAAAAATATCAGAGGGAATGAATTATTTGTGGTTGCTTCCAGTGTTGGGAGTAATGCGTTTCAAATGTAACGCAATCACAGTAATGTATTTCTTTTGCTGTAACCCAACAATATAACGCATTACTAATTACATTTTGGTAATATTATACGCGAGTTACAACGCATTTTAACGCAACATTTAGTGGTGTTTTTTCACCAACAGCGCGAAACATTTCTTCACAGAAACAAAAAGCTGTGAGTATTATTTCCTGTTGTCGTATTCAATGGTTGAGATGACTGCAGAGACAGAGACATTTGCGAGATGGACATTATTTTCAGGAGTTATAACGCTGCGTTGAAGCGAGCTGTCCCGTCACTGTTCCCGTGGTCAGAACCAGAACCAGAGACGGTATGGACAACATCCGCGTCCCAACAGGTAACGGTACATCAGCGTGGACAGCAGTGTGTCCGAGCTGCTGGCAGATAGAAACATGTCGGGAATTAATGTTTAGTCTTGCTACACATAAATATCATTGCATTTTATCAGCCGTGGAAAGTAACTATGCCGTTCTTCAATACAACTGTAAGGTACTTTTAATTGAGTATTTTCATTTTCAGTTTTACCATTGTTACAGCTTTAGTTACTTTGCATATTAATTTTAATTATAGAAAATATAAATAATCTATGATGTATTAAAGTGGATAAAGAGCAGACTTTATTGATACGGTGGTGAAATTCACGAGCTACCTGCCAAGTCAAACTTCCGCTATTATTTTGGTCTCTCGTCTCGCGCAATTTAAATCACCTAGCAGGGGCGATTCTAGGATCTGACCTTTGGGGGTGCTCAGCCCCTAATGAAAAGTTGATAGCAGTTAAGCTAGGGGGGTTTGGGGGCATGCTCCCGTAAGATTTTTTTTTTTTTTCTTAAATCATAAATCATTCTTGTGAGTTTTGGGGAAAGAAATAGACAGATTGAGATATGCAATTATGACAAACTATCAACAGATTCAAGGCATCTGCTGTGAAAAAAGATGGAAACTACAAAGCATGATTATTGCAGCACACATACCCAGGGGTGTTGGACTGGGGGGGGTGAGGTGACTGAGTGCCCAGGGCCCTCATGTGAGGAGGGCCCAAAAATATGCTAGAATTCATAGCTTTGGTTGCAGGGAGGGGCCCATAGAAAATGCCTTTCACAGGGCCCAGAATTTGGAGCTACACCCCTGCACATACCTTGAATGGTAAAATAAGCCTTAACATATTTTTAGACAAGATTATTCATGTTTTTTTCTGCTGTTGATTTTCAACTTTTTCATCTAATCTAATAATGCCTCTGAACCAGATGGGGAAAACCCAACATCTCTTTTTCTTAAGAGCCTAGTCCTCCATGAAATGCATATGTAAATATAATGTGAATGGAATGTTTTAAGTGTTTTTGCCCGTATAATATATGTCCACTTTCTCACCTGGTTCTTCCAGGTCCCTCTCTTTGTCCACTCTCTCTCCATCCTTCTCTCTCTCTCCCCATCTTCCTCTCTCCCTCTATCTCCTTCCCTCCGTCCTATCACTGACAATCACATACAAAACATTTTGTAATCAACTAGAAAATAATCTTCAAATAAAAGAGAAAATAAAACACAGTAGTCCTACCATATACATGTCTTATAGGCTACCTAGCCATTTTCTCACCTTGTTCATCTTGCTCTCTCTGCCCTTCTCCCTCTCTATTCTCCTCGCTCCTTTGTGCTGTCAACCAGAAGGCAAATGTAATCAACTAATCAACAGAGAATGCATTGTGTAGGCTACCAAAGTAGAGCTGATGAAGGTCCCGCTACTCCCGAAAACATGTCTTTTCGCTTTTTTCTTTTATTTGAGCCGCTTGAGTAACTTTTTTTCATTTTGGCGTTTAGACCATTGCCATAACAGAAAAGTTTAGACCGTTTAGACTCGTCTTTCTCCGTCTCCGTGTACTTCCCATTTCTCCTGTCACCGTTTGTTTATCTTTGGCGGCGCACTGTGGGACGGACTAGTCCATTTCATTGTGAAAGTAGGGGGGGCTGACCTCTCTCAGCAAGCAGGGCGCCTGCAGCTGCTGGGGGTGCTGATCTGCCAATTCCCCACACAGTGAAATGATAGAAAACAGAAAAACGCTTCGCAGCACAGAGGATTAATTATATATTTTTTTAAGTTAAGTGGCTGCCCGGTTCGCCCGTGCCAAAAACCGCCACTACTTTGAGCACTAAACGATCTCACATTATCACAATAAGGACTTTATTTTCAGGGGTGCTGAGATGATATTTAGGGGTGCTTCAGCACCCCTAAAAATAGCCTAGCGACGCCTATGGTACCACCTGTTCCTTGTTTGCTCCATACCTCATGTATTTAGCCTCTGTTTTTCCCTTTGTCTCTTGTCTAAGTCCTTCGACCCCTAACCCCCCCTCCCCCTATTTGTTAAGCAACCTTGGGTACCATGAATGGCGCTATATAAGTCCAAGTTATTATTATTATTATTATTATTATTATTATTATTAAGTTGTAATCACATATGTGGGTTCACAAAAGACACTAAGTATCCCTAGCTACAGACAAAAGAGTCAGAGTTCAGGTTAGCAAAGTCTCTGTCTAATTGTGAGCCCTGTTCTACATATCCCTCAAACGTTATTCTTTTCCTTAATAGGGTGTAGTTCTCCTGTCTCCGGGCAGATTCTTCTGTTGCCACATACACACACACACACACACACACACACACACACACACACACACACACACACACACAGACACAGGGTTTGAGTCCTCTGTCTGGTGCAACTTCCTCTTCTGGTCTGACAAACACATTAACATCTGTTTCCTGCTTTTCTGCTACTCTGTCTGGTGAACAACACTATATATGATATAAACTATAAGTGAACGGTTAAGCTAACTCTCTCTAATCATTGTACATGTGGTGCAAGTGTGCCCTGCCTGGAACTTGTAACAACTTCCTCTATGAGTGCACACAACTCTTGCAATGAGCACAAAAACTTACTACACTATTGTAGTAACACTACTTACTACAAATATTTCTACAATAATACTGACACTAATTTTCCAACATTATTTAAACTTTGTTTTATAGTTATTTTACTGTTAACATACAATGAAATTATGGTTTATGTTTACTAATTACTAGTAATGTTATAGCCTAATGTATGCCATTTTATCAATAGATTAGTGTAATATGAAATAATAAGTGTAAACACTTAGATAGTAAATACTTTGTTAATGGTTAATACTTGCTTTGTAAATCATCTATAAACATAACTTGGCTGGCTATTGTAAAGTTGCAACTAATGATTATAATAATAATAAGGTAATGATTAATAAATGGTTTATAAAGCATCAAGTAACATTCAATTGGCCCCATTACATTATAATTATTATTATATTTGGCAGTCTATAAAAGAAATAAATAGTTATATATTTTATTAATTGTACACTGATAATAACTATCCTAACAATGTTTAAAGATGCTTTACAAAACAATTCACCATTAACAAGATATTATAGATATATAACGCGTTGTTTTACAGTGTGTTTAGGGGACCGGCAGCTCGTGGATAGTGAGGAGATGTTTGCTGTATGTGAGGAAAGACTTTGTAGCCTAAAAACGCTTAGAGCACCTTTAATATAATATATAAAAATGTTATGATGTGAGCAAAACACGCTCTTAAATGATAAATTATAGCATAACTAATATTTACTAAACATTAATTATCATTTAGTTGTTAGTTAACAGTAAAATAACTATTAACTTAACTTTAATTAACTATCAATTTACCATTTATTAGCAATGGTTATTATGAAGTGTTACCAAATTCCATTAAATATGGGCCACTTAAGTGACATTCCCACACTGCTGCCCTAATTGCCGCAATGCCTGATTTGGTGTAAATGCAGCCTTACAGTAACCTACTGAGTACTTTACATTTGTTGTCTGTGTTAAGAAAATCTTATGTAATGTATGTTTCCTTTCCTGAGCAGATTCAAAGAGAGGGATCTGCAGTATGTGAAGAGCTATAAACCTCAGACTGACGGCCAGCAGCTCAGGATTCTTCTTCATGGTCCAGTTGGAGTTGGAAAGTCCAGTTTCATCAACTCTGTCCAAAGTGTCGTAAAAGGCAAAATGTCCAAAAATGCAGGGGTGGCTAACATCTCTGGCAGCACTCAAACCAGAAAGGTACAAAGAAAGTATAAAGCAAAAGTAAAATATACAGTTTAAGTATTGATGTGTCTCTAGTGCTTCTGTTGTGTTTAAAGTTAATGTAGTTTTGAACCACAGACTGTATAAGCCAGTATTGTTTATGGTTTGATGGCAATGCGCTAAGCTAAACACTAAAGAGGGAAAATTGCAGATTTTCAACCCTTCAGAAGCGAGTCATCCAGCGAAGATTTACCAACGGGTAAATCTGCATGTACGGCAGAACAGAAATCTGCAAACTTTCCCTTAAAACTACCAGCTAACGCTAAATAGATAGCTTGGTTGGCTAGACATTATTAGGCTGCCGCCTAGTGATGTTATGTTCTGTGTCAAAGCTTTGAAGCATGTGTCCTCGAAGTGCATATTGAGGCTTGTCTCGTTTTAGACAAATGACCTCATTGATGACATCTGAAGCCTTGCTGCCTGTCTGTACCACGTGACAGATTTATGAAGTGGTTCGAATCTACACGGTTTAATAACACATTCATGATCTACAGGAGCACATTCACCGCCCTCTGCCCGGTTAAACCATTGCCATGTACCAGTTTTAGAATAGCCTGAAAATATTGCCCCTGTTACTATTATTATTATGTTATGACTAAAGAATTGATTTACACACGTTTGATAGCCACATTCTTCTCAAAGAAATCCCTTAATTATACAGTTAAGTATTAAGATTTAAGTATTAAGATTATTATTATTATTATTATTATTATTATTATTGTTGTTGTTGTTATTATTATTACACTGTTGGGAAGTTTATTAAGGGTAATTAACAGTGTAGGAGGGAGGTTTTCAGCACTACTTCACCGTCCATTCTTGTCGTCTTCTATCCACAGGTTATCCACAAGCGGGTCCTAATCCAAAACAGTTTGGTACACAGGGGGGTAGTCAGCCAGTCCAGGTCACACCAGTTAGTCACACCGTTTAGTTCAGTATTAGTCTTACTATTTTTCACAACTCTGTCTCACTCAGTCTCTTCTCTCTCTCCTCCCCTGGTTCTCTTTGTCCCCAGTTAAACCACCTGCTTCCCTTTTCCCTCCAAACCTTATCACTCAATAAATCCCAGCCTGTCCTTTTTGGGGCAGAAAGTCCATATAAGGCTCGGGGTAGGAGGCAACGGGCCACAAGATACCTTCCTTCAATTACACAAATCGTGCCATATGGTTTCGGCAGCAACACTATGGGAACACTAATGGGATTGTGGAATCATACGTCCAATCATGGAATGTTTGTGCCCTACTAATCAGGTTAAATCCATAAGGGCGCAGGATTTCTTTCTTCAGCACCTCGTAATTTCTCGCCTGGTCAGCAATCAAATCCTGATATGTCCTCTGTGCAGAGCCTGACAGGAATGGGGCTAGCAGGCTGGCTGAGTTCAGCTCGCAGGAGAGCAGTCTGGTGACACTGTTCCTCCATCAACTCTTGATGCATAGCTTGCTGCGCTAGGTTCGACTCCACCAACTGTTTTACCAACGCTTCCATTGTCTTGTTTAGTTATTGAGTCTGGTCGGCTGTGCCCGCATTCTCCACCATACCTAATCACTCAATTAATCCCAGCCTGTCCTTGTTGGGGCAGGAAGTCCATATAAGGCTTGAGGGTGGAGCCAACGGTCTGCAACATACCTTCCTTCAAGTACCTCTTCCCTCAACTCTCCCTGCAATCTACCACAATATAAATAGATTAGGTGGAAATTGATTGTTTCTTCATCGTTTTAAGTCTTTACAGGTGCAAAATACTGTCAAAAACTGTCTCTGATAGTGTATCACAGATCACTAGATCATCTGTAATATACAGTATCAGCCTGTTTTACTCTCTTTGACCAACAGGTGGTGTTGTGAGCAAATGAAGCCTCAAGAAATGAACCCTTTTGTGAACCAATTTGCTGAAAAGCTTCAGTGCTTCATGAGGATTCATCACCCCATCACTACTGCCGCTCGCCACCTGCTGCTGATCTGAGCAGCAATGTCTTGTCTGGTTGTATCATGGCACAGTCACATCGCTGACGGATTCTGTGTCAAAAAACAATCAAGGGTAGAGTGGGGAGGGGCAGTTATAACCTAACATGTGCAGATGCATACCCGGATCTTACTCAGGTTAAGGTGTAAAAATGCAGGAATCCCTCGGTTACTGAAGTTGTTACCTAGGTCTTTTCACCGGGTCATGAGAACTCCGAGGTATGGTGGACGCATGGTGTTGAGAAACCGGGGTTTCTCTTGCCTTAACCCGAATATAATCGTTTTTTCTTTGTTCATTCTTTTTACAGTCTGTGCTTTGAACAGAAGCACCTGCAGCAACACAACAAGACAAGACAAACAGGACATGCTTAATAACTGCACTTTTCTCTATATGTGGTTTACAGTACAACACCTACATGATCCAAAAGGATGGACAGAATACCTTTTGCTCTTTCGTCCTCAATGACACCATGGGGCTGGAATGCAACACCAACAGACGCAGAAAAGTCTATGTCAAAGATATCAAACAGGCGATGAAGGGACGTGTGAGAGACGGTTACACGGTACTTTTAAAACAGCATTTTTTCAACAAACATTATTTAGGTGAAAGAATATTTAAATAACTACTGTTATCTGTTTAGAATTATATTAATCTTGGTAATTGTCATCCTTGATTTTACTTTGATTTCCAGTTCAATCCTGAATGTAAGATATCAAAGGAGGATCCAAAATACAACCCAGACCCAACTGCCAACGACAAAGTGCACGTTCTGGTTTGTGTCGTTGATGCCAGCACAGTATCTCAGATGAGTGATAAAGTTATAGAGACACTGCAGGACATCAGAGAGGAGGCCTCGGACCTGGGTGAGAGCAGAAATCATGATTATTATTTTCCCTTTGGGATTGATGTAGGCCACTCTGGTACAGGGAAGACATGAGAGAAGCTAATGGGTTCATGTTAAAGCTCTCTGTTCTCCTTGCAGGTATTCCTCAAGTGGCCATTCTCACCAAAATTGACTTAATCTGTCCGGAGATTAAAAAGGATATAAAGAATGTCTACAGGAGCAAGATACTAAAGAAAAAGGTATTATATTATTTCTCTTTTATTGTGTTTGAGAAGAAATGTAATTTATTACAGCCAAAATATTTTCAGTATTTTAGCACAAAGCTCTCATTTGTTCTGAGCTGTATTTTTTTCTGAGATGTGATTGTTTTAAACATAGATGGAGGAGTTCAGTGCAGCGGTGGGTTATCCCATGAACAGCATCTTCCCTGTGAAGAACTACCATGAAGAAACCAACTTCAACAGTGACATTGACTCACTGATCCTGAGCGTCGTGAGAGACATCATCTGAGTCATCAGTCTGAATGTTGAGAGATATTTGCATAAGAACGCTGTATTGCATTATGTCAAAATATCAATCTGTGACATTAATTCGTCAATCATTACTTTTTCCTGATGGCACCATGTTAATTGTGTTTTACGTTAAAGCCTTTGTGACTCCTGCTTTTATTAGATGATGGCTGAAAATACTCGTTTCTCATTAAACTGTCCCCAGGGTCCAGCTGAGGATAGTGATTCCAGACTTCAGTATTGAACCTACAACCCCATACGCTGAGTAAGAAGATTCTTGTTTCAAGAGTCATACAGTATACTGGTTCATGGTACAGCTGTTGTAGTTGTATCTGGACGGCTCTGAGCCTCCACCTGGGATTTATGTTGTCTGTTATTCAGTCAAATAATCTAAACTCAGAGTGACTGTAGATTTGTTCTATCTATGACCACATAACTGCAAATTAAGACATTTAAATGTATATTTCTATAGATATATCTATGCCTATTTCTGTCTTGCTTTCTGCTGCAGCTCCACCCTGTGGAAGAATATTGTATTACAGTTCATTTCCACATAGAGGATCTTTGACTGTATATCATAGGCTACTCAAACTGAGCTTGGCAAGACTACTTTTCATTTGCCTCTCCACATATCCGTCTTGGAACCAGCCCCTGCTGGCGTGCAGACTAGATTAGAACAAAGAATGTTTATTCATGTAGCTTGAAAAGAATTGACAACCACATGGTAGGATCTTGTTTGTGACTGAAGTAACCTCAAAACACATGGATTTGGGGGGGACGGCCCAATGGAGAGAGTTTTCATCCAAGGAACCGCCCCCAAAACTTCAAGAGAATATATTTGTGAAACTGAGAAATGTTTGGGACTGTAAAATGTGAATCCACAAGGGAGAAGCATCTTTTCAGTCCGCTGCAGGTAAAACTTGTTTTTGTCATGTAATTTTCTTATTAAATCTTTTGTTAATCTTCATTGGACCAGGCCTCTCTTTCAAACACAACACTTCCCTAGGCCTAATGTCAAACTAATATCTATTTGTGATTAGTGGAGGCAATTACTTAGGTCAACTGAACAATGGAAAGAACAAATTTTTGACCCACCGTGGTGTATGAAGAGGGAAAACTGTAGCGGAGAGAGCAATTTGTTTGGAAAAATGTCAGAGAATCATAATGCATCTTCACCCTCTGTCTTCCCCTAATGAATGGGTCAAACATGTCCATTTAATGATAATTATACCTCTCAAGTTTGTTCTGTAATTCAAAAACGTGGGTCCAAACAGCAAACATATTATCATCACAAAAAAGATAAAAGTCTGGAGAACACATTGATGTGGTTTTTGTTTGTGGTGTCAAATAGATGTGACACAGAGCAGGTAACAAGCAGGGAACTGTCTTCCTCCTTCCAGATATTTTTTTTCATTATTTCTATCGGCAGTTGGTATGAACAGAGCCAAAAGTTTAAGTCCGGTGGATTCCATAGTTACGTCTGCGGCCGGAACAAAATTTCCTACATTTTGACCAACAATGATGTATGAAGCGTGAAAACTGTAGGGGAGAGAGAATTTGTTTGGAAAAGTTTCAGAGGATCGTACTGCAGCTTCACCCTTTGTCATCCCCTCTGGCTCTCAACATTTCGGCCACATACACACACACTGGAAAATCTGAAACTGTCTGAAAACTGGACATATACATAAACTGTGATTTGGTAGAAACCATGTTTGATATCAAAATGCCCATTCAGTCCAATAAAGGCCAAAGTCTTGTCTTTGGTTTAAACTTTTAATTATATTTCTACATTAAAGTTTGGCGATACAGTATGGCTCCAAAGAGGGGTTGTTTTGAGCTATGTAAAACGATTTCCTGAAGATTTCCCATTAAAGTCTATGGGAAATTTTGCTGCGTTTTTTGTCAATTTTGTGAAAAACCGTGGCAAATCTCTTAGAAAAGTCATAGCACACCAATCCCGATCATTACACACATTTTAATGTATTTTGTGTGCATGTGTTGGCAACTCTCCGTGACTAGTAGCAGAACAAAAATGTGGCGGAATAATATTATACGGGGATATTAGTCATTCTGACGATTGCTGCTATTGCACATCGGGCACACTGAATAATTGTTTTGTCAATGTAAATCATGGGGCTAGGAAGCTGGGATTGGAACAGAGAGGTAACGTAGTGTAGAGCATACAAGATGGTTAGCTATGCCCTATTGGGTCCTGCTGGAATTTAATATTGATCTTGGTTTTCTTCAGGAAAAGCCGGAGGTGACTCCAAAAATAATGGAATATCTTAATTTAATCAGTGAGTGCACTTTGATTGTTTTTACAGATGCATCTAGAGATCAAGTTAGTGGGAGAGCTGGGTTTGCGGTGTATGTGGAGCAGTTTGGGTAAAAGATTTGCCGATGCATTTCTAATGGAAGCTCTGTTCTCACTGCTGATTTAATGGAAATATTATGGGCTCTATGGTGGATTGAGGAAGCCAGATTTAGAGAAGTCATCATCCGTTCAGATTCTGCAGCTGCTCTAGAAACTTTAAGGGTAGGAAAATCTAAAGCTCGTCCAGACATTCTAAATGACATTTTAGGTGTGTGTTTAGCAAGGATTAACAAAGCCAATTCATCGACTATAGACCTGTGGAAGCGCGCAGCAGCACGGGTATCAGTTCTGGTGACCTCGGCGTCACAAGAATTAGAGGAGAGTGACTAGGCAAAGTGTGATATTTTTAATTTTTTTATTATTGTTTGTTTTGTTTTCCTCAAGGCCGCAGAGGGTGGGGGGTGGGAGATGGTTTTGTTCTTGTTCAATTGTATTTGTCTGTTCAGTATGATAAAAATGTAAAAAACAATAAAATAATTGATCTAAAAAAATGCTCGGGTGAGGGGGAATGAGCAGATGGTCCTCATTGCAAAGGAGAGTCTAAGAAGAGTAGTAGATATCCATCTATCATTGGGCAGAGTGGAAATGAGAGAAAGAATTAAAGAGGGTGTAACAAAAGAATGGCAGAGGGGGTGGGAAAAATAAGTCAGGGGTAGACACTTTTTTATACAACCTAAAGTTATGAAAATATGCTTCTGTACATCTCTGTCTCGTAGAGTTAAACTGTGTAGATTGAGGTTGGGGCATTGTGGGTTAAATTATTATTTGTGCATTGTAGGAAAGAATGTTTCTGGCTCGTGTGAATGTGGGAGTCTCGAGTGAAGCATGTTTTGCTGGAATGTAAAAGATATAGTGTAGAAAAGAAGGGTATTGTTTGTAAAACTGACACGGCTTGGAGTTGAGGCTTTTTCTGTCAATTTCTGTTTGTTTGCACACAGTGAGGAACATTAACTGACATCCAAGACAGTTCTTCAATTCCTGCATGATACAGGACTGTATGTAATAATCTAGGTTAAACTTTTGATCTGTGGAGGGCAGTAATAGGCTTAGCAGCGTCTACACTGCCGGAATCTCACAAGAAGAAGAAGAACGACAGAGCAGGAGGATAACAGGAAGTCTCAGGCAGGGTGAGTGTTAACACTCAGCCTGAAAGCAAGAACTCTTCCCTTTGATTTAATCTGCTGATTTTATCAGATTTGTTAGATTGTTTACATTCCAGATTCGGTAAAATGAGTGATTTGGAAGAAGAGGAGGACTCTCTGTCCATGAAGAGTGACTTTTCCAAAGAGGAACCTCCATTCTTCAGTAAAAAAACAGGACCTTCAGACACAAAGTAAGAGTCTGTTTCTGTTGTAAACTCATCCGTGGAATAATCTGTTATTTAATTATGATAGTCACTACAACTCTGTTCTTGTATAATTTCATGAGGATTTTATTTTAGTCAGTCACTCGGGATGTCTAATCAAATGTTTTTGACCCCGATCAGAGCCCTTTACTGATTCGTTTACCTAAATGTTGACTAGAAATGTTTGTGACACACTGAAGTATCAGGTGTAGCTGCCAAATCTGCCACACCTTTTTTTCGCGAGACATAATCTGGTTCACGGTTTATTGCACAATAAAATCCTGTTTTAGCCTCCTCCACACACTGCACACACAGAACATGTATTCAAATATTTAAATAGAAGAGAATAAAACAAAACAGAAAAAAGTACATGAAAGTGACTCTAACTGACAGTAGACAGCAGTGGTCTTCACTATTTTTTTTTCATTAGAGCCACACTGAACAATAGGTGAGCCACTTTTACCACAATGTATGAAAAGTTACTTCCAGTCATAAATAGCATGTCTGCTTATCAATCTGCCATCGCTGAACATACAATATGCAATTTTTTTTTGCATAGCTGGAAAGACTGGACAAACTAGAGGGCAGAGCAAGTTAAAAATATATTTTCTAGTCTTTATTTCCATCTTGTAATGGCACTGTTTTGGGTATTTTTTAAAACATAAATTATTTTAAAAAGCAGACTTAGGGCCTTATCTAGTTTTTTTGCCTCATAAAAGGTGAAAAACAGGACTTGCTGTGTCTCTATGATCCCATCCTGTCCTATTCATGGTAGCCTACTACTGATAATTCTGCATAGGGATTCACATAGACAGTGAAAGTTGCAAAAAATAAAACATTTTGTTGTATAGTTCTTTAAAAATAAAAAGGAAACTTGTTTTGGGGCAAATAATAATTATTACTATCTATTAATTACTCTGGCTGAGATTTCCTAGGAACCTTACCAAAAAGGCTCAGCATGCTGCAAAGGTTGGTATAATATGAAAATGGCTGGTAAACTAGCAAAAGTGGATTTGGACACGCCCTAAATGCACCTGCACCAGTGGGCTTAGATCGTTAAAATAGGGCCCTTAGGGTTATGTTATAGCCCTGCTTGTTTTTAATGTTTTTATGAAATATCTGTATTGACTGCGTGATCATATCACTGTATTGTTTACTGCCATGCAAGCCACAAATTAAAGCTTGGGGAGCCGAGGAGGCTACTTAAGCTGTGCAATGAATAACACTGATCTAAAGAGAAATATTTACAAGAAAGATAATTCAGTTATGTCGAGTATTACATATATATAGTACTTGTGTACTAGAGTACTAATGATGTGTATGAAACATGTTGTTTCCACAGATGGAGAGCAGAGTCTCCAGTGTCCAGCTCTCTGTCCATGAAGAGTGACTTTTCCAAAGAGGAACCTCCATTCTTCAGTGATGAACCTGGACCAACAACCACAAAGTTAGAGTTTCTTTTGTAAACTGACCTGAAGAAGATTCAGTCATGTAGAGACTTATCTGACACCAGCTAGTAGAAGTTATGGTAACCCTTTACTTGAAGGTATCTACATAAGAGTGACATGACACTGTCATGACACAGGAACTCTAAGCCTTTTGTTAGGCTAAGGCAGGTGTGGATGAGACCTTTTATTTGCGTTCTTTTAACCCAAACCTAACCCTAACCATAAATTGTCATGTCAAAAACGTGACTTGTTTATAATATTTTATGACACGTGACAGTGTTATGTCACTCTTATGTAGATACCTTTAATTAAAGTGCAGTCTAAAGTGGTTTTAGAGGGCGCTATGCAAAAATTAAACAAAGTTGCTGGCTTGGCTCTTTAGTTTTATTTGAGAAAATGCATTGAACATGGGCGTGTTACAGCACTAAATCTAATCCTGTGTTCCATGTCCGTCGGAAGCCAGCGCTTGGGAATGATGTCACACCCAAGTTGAGTGCGTTTCATTAAAAAGTCGGAATTTTAGTGTAGTTTTGTTCTGTCCTGCTTAGCCATTGCTAGCAATACCAGTTGATAACAATACATTGGGCTGTTTTTGTGCAAACAGAGTAACAACGTCAAAGATAAAAGTTGGACAGGACTGTGTGTACAGCTGATTTAATGAGACACAAATAAGAGAAGTGCTAATAAACTTTATATTACTACAGCTTTTCACTACTGTTGATGCAACGGCCCAGCCATGTTGGATTTTGAGGTTGCCTACGCGGGGTACTGTGAGGTTATCTGACTTTTTCTGAGTCAGGAATAAAACCTCAGAGGGCGTTCCATTTAAAGTTTCTGACTTGGAATTGGAAATTCAACTTCCGAGTACAAATGGAATGCAAACCATATCGCTCATATTTGTTGTTTTTGGGACTCATTGGAAATCCACCTGCTTTGTTGTTTTAAAGGAGAAATGAAAGTTATAAAGTATTATCAAATCATGATTATGTTACTGCTACTTCTTCTAACTACTAATGATGTGTGTAATGGCCCTGACACACCAAGTTTATAACGTCACGTCGGACGGTGAGTGACTCAAGTCTGTTCCATGTGTTCCGATGCCGTCATCCGTCCGGAAGGAGCCATCGGCCTTCATTTTAGTCGACCTGACTTGCTGGGTGGGGAGGGCGGGCAGTCGGGACTCACTCCACCAATCAGATTGTTGGCGTCCTAACCCGGAAATAACGAGCGAATAAGTGCGAGCGCCTCTCAAAATCGGACAAAAATCTTTTTAAACTGTTGATCTGAAATGAAGACAGATTCAGCAACTGTATGGCCTATTTCCCACTTAAAATGTTTT
>NC_041348.1:32073174-32085674 GCF_004354835.1 Perca flavescens
TGTGTCTTTGATGTGTCTCTTGATGTGTCTTTTGACGTGCCTTTGATGTGTCTGTGTCTTTGATGTGTTTTTTGTCTTTGATGTGTCTGTGTCTTTGATGTGTCTTTTTGATGTGTCTGTGTCTTTTGATGTGTTTTTGTGTCTTTGATGTGTCTTTGATGTGTCTTTGATGTGTCTTTGGTGTGCCTTTGTGTCTCTGATGTGTCTCTGATGTGTCTCTGATGTGTCTTTGATGTGTCTTTTGTGTGCCTTTGATGTGTCTGTGTCTTTGATGTGTTTTTGTGTCTTTGATGTGTCTTTGATGTGTCTTTAATCTGTCTTTGGTATCTTTGATGTGTCTTTGACGTGCCTTTGACGTGTCTTTGATATGTCTGTGTCTTTGATGTGTCTTTAATGTTTCTTTGATGTGTCTTTGTGTCTTTGGTGTGTCTTTTGATGTGTCTTTCATGTGTCTTTCATGTGTCTGTTTCTTTGATGTGTTTTTGTGTCTTTGATGTGTCTTATATGTGTCTTTGGTGTGCCTTTGATGTGTCTTTTGAAGTGTCTTTGATGTGTCTTTGATGTATCTTTGATGTATCTTTGATGTATCTTTGATGTGTCTCTGATGTGTCTTTGATGTGTCTTTGATGTGTCTTTGGTGTGCCTTTGATGTGTCTGTGTCTTTGATGTGTCTTTGGTGTGCCTTTGATGTGTTTGTGTCTTTGTGTCTTTGATGTGTCTTTGGTGTGTTGATGTGTCTTTGATGTGTCTTTGTGCCTTTGATGTGTCTCTGATGTGTCTTTAGATGTGTCTTTGATATGTCTGTGTCTTTGATGTGTCTTTGATGTTTTTTGTGTCTTTGATGTGTCTCTGATGTGTCGTGCATTTGATGTGTCTTTGATGTGTCTGTGTCTTTGATGTGTCTTTGATGCGTCTGTGTCTTTGATGTGTCTTGATGTGCCTTTGATGTGTCTGTGTCTTTGATGTGTCTCTGATGTGTCTGTGTCTTTGATGTGTTTTTGTGTCTTTGATGTGTCTCTGATGTGTCTTGGATGTGTTTTTGTGTCTATGATGTGTCTTTGATGTGTCTTTGATGTGTCTTTGGTGTGCCTTTGATGTGTCTTTGTGTCTTTGATGTGTCTTTGATGTTTTTTGTGTCTTTGATGTGTCGTGCCTTTGATGTGCCTTTGATGTGTCTGTGTCTTTGATGTGTCTCTGATGTGTCTGTGTCTTTGATGTGTTTTTGTGTCTTTGATGTGTCTCTGATGTGTCTTTGATGTGTCTTTGATGTGTCTTTGATGTGTCTTTGACGTGCCTTTGATGTGTCTTGGATGTGTTTTTGTGTCTCTGATGTGTCTATGATGTGTCTTTGATGTGTCTGTGTCTTTGATGTGTCTTTGGTGTGCCTTTGATGTGTCTTTGTGTCTTTGATGTGTCTTTGTTGTGCCTTTGATGTGTCTTTGTGCCTTTGATGTGTCTGTGTCTTTGATGTGTTTTGTGTCTTGATGTGTCTTTGTACCTTTGATGTGTCTCTGATGTGTCTTTGATGTGTATTTGTGTCTTTGATGTGTCTGTGTCTTTGATGTGTCTTTGTGTTTTTGATGTGTCTTTCATGTCTTTGATGTGTTTTTGATGTATCTGTGTCTTTAGATGTGTCTTTGATGTGTCTTTCATGTCTTTGATGTGTCTTTAGATGTGTCTTTGATGTGTCTTTCATGTCTCTGATGTGTCTTTGATGTATCTGTGTCTTTAGATGTGTCTTTGATGTGTCTTTCATGTCTTTGATGTGTCTTTAGATGTGTCTTTAGATGTGTCTTTGATGTGTCTTTCATGTCTTTGATGTGTTTTTGATGTATCTGTGTCTTTAGATGTGTCTTTGATGTGTCTTTCATGTCTTTGATGTGTCTTTAGATGTGTCTTTGATGTGTCTTTCATGTCTCTGATGTGTCTTTGATGTGTCTGTGTCTTTGATGTTTTTTGTGTCTTTGATGTGTCTTTGATGTGTCTCTGATGTGTCGTGCCTTTGATGTGTCTTTGATGTGTCTGTGTCTTTGATGTGTCTGTGTCTTTGATGTGTTTTTGTGTCTTTGATGTGTCTCTGATGTGTCTTTTGATGTGCCTTTGATGTGTCTGTGTCTCTGATGTGTCTGTGTCTTTGATGTGTTTTTGTGTCTTTGATGTGTCTCTGATGTGTCTTTGACGTGCCTTTGATGTGTCTTTGATGTGTCTTGGATGTGTTTTTGTGTCTCTGATGTGTCTTTGATGTGTCTGTGTCTTTGATGTGTCTTTGGTGTGCCTTTGATGTGTCTTTGTGTCTTTGATGTGTCTTTGTTGTGCCTTTGATGTGTCTTTGTGCCTTTGATGTGTCTGTGTCTTTGATGTGTTTTTGTGTCTTCGATGTGTCTTTGTGCCTTTGATGTGTCTCTGATGTGTCTTTGATGTGTTTTTGTGTCTTTGATGTGTCTGTGTCTTTGATGTGTCTTTGTGTTTTTGATGTGTCTTTCATGTCTTTGATGTATTTTTGATGTGTCTTTCATGTGTCTTTGATGTGTCTTTCATGTCTTTGATGTGTTTTTGATGTATCTCTGATGTGTCTGTGTCTTTAGATGTGTCTTTGATGTGTCTTTGTCATTCAAACAACTCTGAGTTGAAGTTTAAATCTTTTACAGCCATTTTAATAAAATGAAGGGTTTTGCTCGGGCTCAAGTCCATACATGCAGTTAATGGATACAGGCACGCAGAACTGAAGGCTCGGTTGGCAACGAGCTAGCTCTGATTAGCGGTTAGCTCCGGTTAGCGGTTAGCTCGGTTATAAAGATATGGAGTGGAGGAGCTGCCACTGAGAGGGGTAACAACCAGACTGATAAATGACGTTCAGGGAGCTTTCACAGCAGCGTGGCCGCGGGGTTTCAACGGTTTTATTAGTACAGTTAATCCCACGGCAAGACCAGCAGCAGCTAACGTAACGATAGCCTCTCTGAGCTAGAGCTAACGTAACGATAGCCTCTCTGAGCTAGAGCTAACGTAACGATAGCCTCTCTGAGCTAGAGCTAACGTAACGATAGCCTCTCTGAGCTAGAGCTAACGTAACGATAGCCTCTCTGAGCTAGAGCTAACGTAACGATAGCCTCTCTGAGCTAGAGCTAACGTAACGATAGCCTCTCTGAGCTAGTGCCGGTGTCATGCACACGGCACGCAACTTCACGAGGGGGAGGGGCTGGAGGCAGCTCCTCTCAGTGCACTGTAAAAAACTACTTGCGTGTGTGTGTGTGTGTATATATATATATATACTATATTTTTACTTATTTAACTGTCTAGTGTGTAATTGTGTGTTGTTCATACTATACAATGATTTATTGTTTGTCTTTGTTGAATAATACAGAAGACAAAGAGCTTAAAAAAATAATCGAATATCGAATCGCAATCTCAATATTTGGGGAAAAAAATCGCACTTAGATTATTTTCAAAAATCGTTCAGCCCTACATTAAAGACACATCAAAGACACATCAGAGACACACCAAAGACACATCAAGGACACATCAAAGACACATCAAAGACACATCAAGGACACATCAAAGACACATCAGAGACACATCAGAGACACATCAAAGAAACATCAGAGACACAAAGACACATCAGAGACACATCAGAGACACATCAAAGACACATCAAAGACACATCAAAGACACATCAGAGACACATCAGAGACACATCAAAGAAACATCAGAGACACAAAGACACATCAGAGACACACCAAAGACACATCAAAGACACATCAGAGACACATCAAAGACACATCAAGGACACATCAGAGACACATCAAAGAAACATCAGAGACACAAAGACACATCAGAGACACATCAAAGACACATCAAAACCACAAAGACACATCAAAGACACATCAAAGACACATCAAGGACACATCAAGGACACATCAGAGACACATCAGAGACACATCAAAGACACAAAGACACATCAAAGACACATCAAAGACACATCAGAGACACATCAAAGACACATCAAAGACACATCAGAGACACAAAGACACATCAGAGACACACCAAAGACACATCAAAACCACAATGACACATCAAAGACATCAGAGATACATCAAAAACACATCAAAGACACATCAGAGACACATCAAAAACACATCAAAGACACATCAAAGAGTGTCCGTGTCTTTGATGTGTCTTTGATGTGCCTTCGATGTGTCTGTGTCTTTGATGTGTCTTTGTGTCTCTGATGTGTCTTTGATGTTTCTCTGATGTGTCTTTGTGTCTCTGATGTGTCTTTGATGTGTCTTTGATGTTTCTCTGCTGTGTCTTTGTGTCTTTGATGTGTCTTTGTATCTCTGATGTGTCTTTGATGTGTCTTTGATGTGTCTTTGATGTGTCTTTTATGTGTCTTTTATGTGTTTCTGATGTATCTTTGATGTGTTTCTGATGTGTCTTTGATGTGTCTTTGATGTGTCTTTGATGTGTCTTTGATGTGTCTTTTTGTCTCTGATGTGACTTTGATGTTTCTCTGATGTGTCTCTGATGTGTCTTTTTGTCTTTGATGTGTCTTTGTGTCTCTGATGTGTCTTTGATGTGTCTCTGATGTGTCCTTGATGTGTCTTTGATGTATCTTTGATGTGTCTTTGGTGTGTCTCTGATGTGTCTTTGATGTGTTTTTGATGTATCTCTGATGTGTCTTTAGATGTCTTTGTGTCTTTGATGTATCTGTATCTTTGATGTGTCTTTGATGTAGGGCTGAACGATTTTTGAAAATAATCTAATTACTATTTTTTCCCCAAATATTGCGATTGCAATTCGATATTCGATTATTTTTTTAAGCTCTTTGTCTTCTGTATTATTCAACAAAGACAAACAATAAATCATTGTATAGTATGAACAACACACAATTACACACTAGACAGTTAAATAAGTAAAAATATAGTATATATATATATACACACACACACATACACGCAAGTAGTTTTTTACAGTGCACAGAGAGGAGCTGCCTCCAGCCCCTCCCCCTAGTGAAGTTGCGTGCCGTGTGCATGACACCGGCACTAGCTCAGAGAGGCTATCGTTACGTTAGCTCTAGCTCAGAGAGGCTATCGTTACGTTAGCTCTAGCTCAGAGAGGCTATCGTTACGTTAGCTCTAGCTCAGAGAGGCTATCGTTACGTTAGCTCTAGCTCAGAGAGGCTATCGTTACGTTAGCTCTAGCTCAGAGAGGCTATCGTTACGTTAGCTGCTGCTGGTCTTGCCGTGGGATTAACTGTACTAATAAAACCGTTGAAACCCCGCGGCCACGCTGCTGTGAAAGCTCCCTGAACGTCATTTATCAGTCTGGTTGTTACCCCTCTCAGTGGCAGCTCCTCCACCCATATCTTTATAACGGAGCTAACCGCTAACCGGAGCTAACCGCTAATCAGAGCTAGCTCGTTGCCAACCGAGCCTTCAGTTCTGCGTGCCTGTATCCATTAACTGCATGTATGGACTTGAGCCCGAGCAAAACCCTTCATTTTATTAAAATGGCTGTAAAAGATTTAAACTTCAACTCAGAGTTGTTTGAATGACAAAGACACATCAAAGACACATCTAAAGACACAGACACATCAGAGATACATCAAAAACACATCAAAGACATGAAAGACACATCAAAGACACATGAAAGACTCATCAAAAATACATCAAAGACATGAAAGACACATCAAAAACACAAAGACACATCAAAGACACAGACACATCAAAGACACAAAAACACATCAAAGACACATCAGAGACACATCAAAGGCACAAAGACACATCGAAGACACAAAAACACATCAAAGACACAGACACATCAAAGGCACAAAGACACATCAAAGGCACAACAAAGACACATCAAAGACACATCAAAGACACAAAGACACATCAAAGGCACACCAAAGACACATCAAAGACACAGACACATCAAAGACACATCAGAGACACAAAAACACATCAAAGACACATCAAAGGCACGTCAAAGACACATCAGAGACACATCAAAGACACAAAAACACATCAAAGACACAGACACATCAGAGACACAGACACATCAAAGGCACATCAAAAGACACATCAGAGACACATCAAAGACACAAAAACACATCAAAGACACAGACACATCAGAGACACATCAAAGACACATCAAAGACACAAAAAACATCAAAGACACATCAATGACATCAAAGACACATCAAAGACACAGACACATCAAAGACACATCAGAGACATGAAAGACACATCAAAGACACATCTAAAGACACATCAAAGACATGAAAGACACATCAAAGACACATCTAAAGACACAGATACATCAAAAACACATCAAAGACATGAAAGACACATCAAAGACACATCTAAAGACACATCAAAGACATGAAAGACACATCAAAGACACATCTAAAGACACAGATACATCAAAGACACATCAGAGACATGAAAGACACATCAAAGACACATCTAAAGACACATCAAAGACATGAAAGACACATGAAAGACACATCTAAAGACACAGATACATCAAAAACACATCAAAGACATGAAAGACACATCAAAAACACAAAGACACATCAAAGACACAGACACATCAAAGACACAAATACACATCAAAGACACATCAGAGACACATCAAAGGCACAAAGACACATCGAAGACACAAAAACACATCAAAGACACAGACACATCAAAGGCACAAAGACACATCAAAGGCACAACAAAGACACATCAAAGACACAAAGACACATCAAAGGCACACCAAAAAAACATCAAAGACACAGACACATCATAAACACATCAGAGACACAAAAACACATCCAAGACACATCAAAGGCACGTCAAAGACACATCAAAGACACATCAAAGACACATCAGAGACACATCAAAGACACAAAAACACATCAAAGACACAGACACATCAGAGACACATCAAAGACACAGACACATCAAAGGCACATCAAAAGACACACCGAAGACACATCAAAGACACAGACACATCAAAGACACATCAAAGGCACGACACATCAAAGACACAAAAAACATCAAAGACACATCAAAGACACAAAGACACATCAAAGGCACACCAAAGACACATCAAAGACACATCATAGACACAAAAACACATCCAAGACACATCAGAGACACATCAAAGACACAAAAACACATCAAAGACACAGACACATCAGAGACACATCAAAGACACAGACACATCAAAGGCACATCAAGACACATCAAAGACACATCAAAGACACAGACGCATCAAAGACACATCAAAGACACAGACACATCAAAGACACATCAAATGCACGACACATCAGAGACACATCAAAGACACAAAAAACATCAAAGACACATCAAAGACACAGACATATCAAAGACACATCTAAAGACACATCAACACACCAAAGACACATCAAAGACACAAAGACACAAACACATCAAAGGCACACCAAAGACACATCAAAGACACAGACACATCAAAGGCACACCAAAGACACATCAAAGACACATCAAAGACACAAACACATCAAAGGCACACCAAAGACACATCAAAGACACAGACACATCAAAGGCACACCAAAGACACATCAAAGACACATCAAAGACACATCAGAGACACATCAAAGATACATCAAAGATACATCAAAGATACATCAAAGACACATCAAAGACACTTCAAAAGACACTTCAAAAGACACATCAAAGGCACACCAAAGACACATCTAAGACACATCAAAGACACAAAAACACATCAAAGAAACAGACACATGAAAGACACATGAAAGACACATCAAAAGACACACCAAAGACACAAAGACACATCAAAGAAACATTAAAGACACATCAAAGACACAGACATATCAAAGACACGTCAAAGGCACGTCAAAGACACATCAAAGATACCAAAGACACATTAAAGACACATTAAAGACACAAACACATCAAAGACACAAAAACACATCAAAGACACAGACACATCAAAGGCACGTCAAAGACACATCAGAGACACATCAAAGACACAGACACATCAAAGGCACACAAAAGACACATCAAAGACACATCAGAGACACATCAGAGACACATCAGAGACACATCAGAGACACAAAGGCACACCAAAGACACATCAAAGACACATCAAAGACACATCAAAGACACATCAAAGACACAAAAACACATCAAAGACACAGACACATCAAAGACACATCAAAGACACAGACACATCAAAGACACAAAAACACATCAAAGACACAGACACATCAAAGGCAAGTCAAAGACACATCAGAGACACATCAAAGACACAAAGGCACACCAAAGACACATCAAAGACACATCAAAGACACAAAAACACATCAAAGACACAGACACATCAAAGACACAGACACATCAAAGACACGTCAAAGACACATCAGAGACACATCAAAGGCACATCAAAGACACCAAAGACACATCAAAGACAAAGACATCAAAGACACAAAAACACGTAAAAGACACAGACACATCAAAAGACACATCAAAGACATATCAGAGACACATCAAAGTAGGGCTGTGCAATTAATTGAATTTCGATTTCAATTTCAACAATCACCAAAATAGTATAATCGAGAAAAAACGATTATTTTGCCATGTTCCTTTTTGCAAGAACACTCTTATTTTGTCTTGTGTTCAGAATGACACGTGCACGCGCACACCCGCCCCTCCCGAAGCCAGTCAGGGAGGCCAGTCGTGGTCATATCCTCCACTGGAATTTAAAAACTCAGCGCCAGTAAAGATGGCAGCAGCGTTTGGTGAGTAAAAAAAGGCAAAACCAACTCAGCTGTCTGGGAACAGCTAACGTTAGCTAACCCTGCGGTCCCTCTGCCTTTGCTCCTCCGCTATAGTATACTGTCTATAGACGTTGTATTCCCCCGACACGCTGTATTTACTTACTGTTTAAAACTTTTTCCAGCTTAGTGGGGGTGCATAGGCATACTGCTACAGAACAACATGAAAAACCATAATAATGTTCCCTCGGCATTTAGTTTTGTTGTTAAACTGTATGTAAATGAGCAGGGACGTTAAATCACCTGTTTCACGTAATGTTACTCTAAGGTACCGTCTATGTGCTGGATTTTTCCTAAGGTTAGCTAGAAAATAAGTCCACTGACGGCGACATTATTGTTGATATTTTGGCACGTTTAGTAATGACAGTAGTAGTGGTCATAGTGAGTGGACATGTGATGTGAGATGCACATTGTGTTGTGTGTGGAACTGTTCATTAGCTGTGTAACGTTATGTGTGATATCTGTAAAGCTGAACCAACTCACAGTAGTAAAACAGATTTTATTCTGATCCAAAGACTCTTTCTGTGAGACGAAGGACACTAACATATTATACCCTGGACACTATCCATTATATCCAAATGTTAATGAGTTACGTGTTAAATAATCGTGATTTCAATATTGACAAAGGCAGATATCAACAGTGTGCCCGTACAGTAAAGTTAGTTAAAAATGTTTAAAGGAGCTCAGAGACACATCAGAGATACATCAAAGGCACATCAAAAACACATCAAAGGCACATCAAAAACATCAAAGACACGTCAAAGACACGTCAAAGACACAACAAAGACACACCAAAGAAACAGACACATCAAAGACACATCAAAGACACATCAAAGGCACATCAAATACACATCAAAGACACATCAAAGACATAGACACATCAATGACACATCAAAGACACAGGCACATCTAAAGACACATCTAAAGACACATCAAAGACACATCAGACACATCAAAGACACAGACACATGAAAGGCACATCAAAAGACACATCAAAAACACAGACACATCAAAGACACATCAAAGACACAACAGAGACACATCACAGACAGATCAGAGACACAAAAACGCATAAAAGACACAGACACATCAAAGGCACATCAAATACACATCAAAGACACCAAAGACACATCAAAGACACAAAGACACACCAAAGACACACCAAAGACACACCAAAGGCACATCAAATGCACCAAAGACACATCAAAGACACAAAGACACATCAAATACACATCAAAGACACACACACACACACACACATGCATACACACACACAGACAGTAGGGTTGTGCCGATGGATCATCGCCCCCCCGTCACACTAATCCTAGTCGCGGGCGCTGGACGGGAAATTGACAAGTGCGTCGGTCTTAAACTAGCAAAGACACAAAGACAGGACATAGGGCTCCTTACGTGGAAGCTACGTTAACGTGAAACGCTAGCACACTTTCCATCTCACCTCATTGGACTAAGTTTGTGGACACTACAGTGTGTGTGCATCAATAAGTCAGTCTGAGGTCCTGTAGGTACGGGACCATGTTATGCAGGATTTATGAATGGATGTTAGCAACAGTAGGCTAATTCACCAGGGTGCAATTTTATGTGTGAGCTAATATTGCGCATCTGTTCATGTGCGCTACAAGAGTTATGTTTCTGTTTATTGAATGCGTTATTCAGTGCAAACATAACCGAGAATGTAGTTAGTAACCCTAACCCTGAAGGCAAACGTCCCACTGTACTGTCGTTACGCAGGTCAGGACATCTGATTGACTTTACTGCACCGTAGTTAAGTGAAAGTAGGTCAAGTTGTAAAACCTACCAGCAGGGCACCATTTACAGAGGGCATTTACATGTATGTCTAATCGTTTCTATGTTAACTGTTGGCCCATAGTAGTAGAAAAAAATATTTATGTAAAGCATGTGAGTGGGTCAGGGTGACCCCAGGTCACAGACACGCACACACACACACACAAACACACACACACACACACACACACACACACACACACACACACACACACACAGACAGACACATGCACACACACACACACACAGACAGACACATGCACACACACACATATAGACACACAAACAGATGCACACACACAGACACACACACACACAAAGACATACTACAAAAACACAAAGGCAGATATTAACAGTGTGCCCATACAGTAAAGTTTGTTAAAAATGTTTAAAGGAGCTCAGAGACACATCAGAGATATATCAGAGACACATCAGAGATATATCAGGCAAACTTCAAAAACACATGAAAGACACATCAAAAACACATCAAAGACACATCAAAAACACAAAGGCAGATATCAACAATGTGCCCGTACAGTAAAGTTAGTTACAAATGTTTAAAGGAGCTCAGAGATACATCAGAGATATATCAGAGATATATCAAAACCACAGCGAAAGACAGATTAACACACCAAAGACACATCAAAACCACAAAGACACATCAAAGACACATCTAAAGACACATCAGAGACACATCAGAGACACATTAACACAACAAAGACACATCAAAGACACACCAAAGACATATCAAAGACACATCTAAAGACACATCAAAGACACAGACACATCAAAGACACATCAAAAGACACATCAAGACACCAAAGACACATCAGCATACCAAAGACACATCAAAGACACAGACACATCAAAGACAGACACATCAAAGACACATCAAAGGAACATCAAAGGCACCAAAGACACATCAAAGACATCAAAAGAACATCAAAGGCACCAAAGACACATCAAAGACACAGACACATCAAATACACATCAAAGACACCAAAGACACATCAAAGACACAGACACATCATAGACACATCATAGACACATCAAAGACACATCATAGACACATCAAAGACACAGACACATCAAAGACACAAAAACACATCAAACACACACACACACACACACACACACACACAAAGACACACAAACACACAGACAGACAGACAGACACATGCACACACACACACATGCACACACAGACACACAAACAGATGCACACACACAGACACACACACACACAGACATACTACAAAAACACAAAGGCAGATATCAACAGTGTGCCCGTACAGTAAAGTTAGTTAAAAATGTTTAAAAGAGCTCAGAGACACATCAGAGACACATCAGAGATATATCAGAGATATATCAGAGATATATCAAAACCACAGCAAAAGACACATCAACACACCAAAGACACATCAAAGACACATCAAAACTACAAAGACACATCAAAGACACACCAAAGACATATCAAAGACACATCAAAGACACATCTAAAGACACATCAAAGGCACAAAGACACATCAAAGACACATCGAAAGACACATCAACACACCAAAGACACATCAAAGGCACAAAGACACATCGAAAGAGACATCAAAAGACACATCAACACACCAAAGACACATCAGCATACCAAAGACACATCAAAGACACAGACACATCAAAGACAGACACATCAAAGACACATCAAAGGAACATCAAAGGCACAAAAGACATCAAAAGAACATCAAAGGCACCAAAGACACATCAAAGACACAGACACATCAAATACACATCAAAGACACATCATAGACACATCATAGACACATCAAAGACACCAAAGACACCAAAGACACATCAAAGACACAGACACATCAAAGACACATCAAAGACA
>NC_041348.1:32095674-32120674 GCF_004354835.1 Perca flavescens
GAGTGTGTGTGTGTCTGTGTGTGTCTGTATGAGTGTGAGTGAGTGTGTGAGTGTGTGTGTGTGTGAGAGTGTGTGTGAGTGGACTACATCAGAATCAGAAAAGTTTTTTTTGCCACGATAAGTTACACTTATGTGGGATTTGACTTGGTGAAAGGTGCATACATAAACACACAAACACACAAACTAACCATTAATATGAATTATCATGTTTGACTGTTAGTTTTACCAGATCAATTAAAGTCTAAAACTTATTTTTATGACTGCTTTGGTTTGTAGTTACTTAGAAAGATTAAGATTTTATACACAAAACACAATCTGATTTTATCGAATTGCAAACTGGAATAGTTATATGAAACGGAGTGAGATCTCTTCGTCCCCCCCCCCCCCCCGAGAGAGAGACAGTATTCTACAACAATAGACGATCTTTGGTTCAGGAGTCCGTCTCTCTGTGACTTTCTTCCATCTCCGAAAAAAATAAATACAATTGTGAAAATAAAACGCACGCAGTATTTGCTACACAAGACAACAAATCCAAACTTAAATCTAAGTTTTGTACATGTTAATGTTTTACTCTTAAACATTAATATTTCATTAAAAAACAAACAAAAACACTGCGTTCTTACGTTCCTAGCTAGCTTGTTTCTACACGGTCACTTTCCGCAGACGGACTGAAGCAACATGACAGCAGCAGCTGATGAAAACATGACAGTGGATGTGGGAGAAGGAGCACAAAGGGACGAAGAGACCAAACTGCAGATATTAAAAGGCAAGATTTAGCAGTTAGCCGGTTAGCTTGTAGCTTATATTAACTGTTAGTTATCACACTCTGCTGTTTGTTGCCATAATTTCGCGTTTTTCTATCTAAGGTCGCAGCAATGTCGACCTGTGCGCCCTTTTCCACACCAAACTGCACTTAAAAATCTGGGATTTTTTCATGTTTACTTAGTTATTAAAACACAGGAACACCCTATAAATACTTAATATGAATTTGTAGCATCTTCCGGCACAGTTAGGTCCGTTTTCCAGTCGCGGAATAAGAGCGTGCCGCCAGTCTCCATTCAAAACCTCCTGTAGTTAAAGGTTTCAAAGGTTATTCATAATTCCACATAAGCCACAACATATAATTAAAGATTAATCCTGAAACTTTGCGTTCTTATATTTAATTCGGCTAAGTTTTATCCATTAAACAGTCCCTCCTATTCCGCTAGAGTACATTGTGATGAGCGGCGCACTCCGCACTGGTATCGTGTTCTGTGAGTTAGGAGTATTTAGACAGCCTGTTTAACTGTCAGATGTTATAATGGAGTTTGGTCTATTGGGGTTGCGGCGTAGGCTTTAACATGATTTGGTTCCATTTTATGTTATATTCTTATGGTTATTATAGTTTTCCTCCCGCGCTGAGACACCGTGCGCCAGACTCCATTCAAAACCCGTATGGTTTAATGTTTCCGTCGTTATAGAGATCTCGCATTGAGCCCTAAAATATAAATTTTGAATGTTTATTGAAACATGAGGTTATAGTGTTCAGTTCGGCGTCGTATAACTTAATAAGCTGCCACACATGTGCTTTGATTTCACTCTCTCAAGTTTTAATTTTTTTTGTAAGTAACGTTTCTTTAAATTGCTAAAAATGTGAATGGAGTTTGGTCTTGGAGCATCTGAATGAAGCAGAGGGGTACCTATGTTTAAGTAGGCTGTACTTAATTATGTGTTATTTTCTTCTTTTCTTTTACTTAAGACAATAAAAGTATTTCCCTCCCCCCCTCTTATGTAATATTGTAGTTCTATAATGGGACTTCCTGTGTGCAGGGGCGGCCTTTCTGACCACGGTGGCGTCTGCAGGGATGCTGGCGGGATTTGGCTCCACGCTGGCGCTCGCCAAGAAGAAGAGCCCCGGCTGGTTTAGTAAGGTACAGCTCGCCCCCCTGCTGGTTTAGTAAGGTACAGCTCGCCCCCAGTTGCGTGGGGAGAATATTAGGGTCGCTTTTAGCGGTGACACACACATCAACAAGCACATTAAAACAGAAATTTCTCTCTCCTTCTCAGAGTCATAACTTTTTTATTTATATATATATATATATATATATATACATACACACTTTCCAAGGATATCATTGTCTGTCTCTGTGTGTTTCTGTCAGTGTGTGTGTGTCTAATTATCTCTTAGAAATGACAGACACGTATTAACTGGAAAACTAGCCTAAGAATCCTCTTGTTAGCTTTTTTATTAAGTGTATCAGAGTAACCCGTGGTTACGCTGCAAACAGGAGCCGCAACTAAATAATTCAGCACATCAAAGGGACACAAAATGTCCAAAAAGAGACAGAAATAGACACAAAAAAAGACATAAAAATAGATGCAAATAGTCCAAAAAGAGACAGAAATAGACACAAAGACATACAAAATGTCAAAAAAGAGACAGAAATAGATGGAAGACAACACAAGGGTTAAGAGAGACGAACTTTAACTGGAACTGTTAACTGGAACCGCGTGATGTTTTGGCCCAATTAAACGTGACGCACATCGATAAACTTAGTGTGGAGAGACAATCCAGCGCTTGATTCCTGGAGTCTATTTCTGTCACAGACTCGTCTTTGTCGTCTACGCCGAAACCTTCGAGAAACAAGTAAAAAAAAAAAAGGGAAATTAGATGAAACGTGGAGCGACATGTGGCATCAGTTAGACTGGTCAGACTCCACTAAAAGTTCTGTTGTTGCTGCTGACAGACTCAGATTATTATTCTAAGTGTCTGACAACATTATGGGATGGATCCCTACAGAGATAGACCTTTTAGTTAAAGAGTAAGATCCTTTTAATTTAACATGAAACAGCCCCGAAATCACCATCACCAAACTCCACCAGACTCCATGTAAATAATCAGGACTTTTAGTGTGTATAGAGCCAGCATATTTCCACCAGACTCCATGTAAATAATCAGGACTTTTAGCGTGTATAGAGCCAGCATATCTCCACCAGACTCCATGTAAATAATCAGGACTTTTAGGGTGTATAGAGCCAGTATATCTCCACCAGACTCCATGTAAATAATCAGGACTTTCAGCGTGTATAGAGCCAGCATATCTCCACATGTAAATGGGTGAATTAAGGGTTTATTTCAACCAAACCAGAGTGGTGATTGTTGGAACAGTGGAAAGATGAACCAAGACGGCTTTTGATTGTTTTATTTAGTTTCTGTCCACTTTGAATGAAGTGTGTTTTACGATGATAAAAGTCCTGATTATTTACATGGAGTCTGGTGGAGTTTGGTGATGGTGATTTCGGGGCTGTTTCATGTTAAACTAAAAGGATCTTACTCTTTAACTAAAAGGTCTATCTCTGTAGGGATCCATCCCATAATGTTGTCAGACACTTAGAATAATAATCTGAGTCAGTCAGTGGTAAAAACTGGACTTTTCGTGGACCCTGACTGACACGTTTAACGTTATTAACACAGCTTGTTCTGTCTTGCTTAATACTGGACCGATTTCAGAGGTCACTCAGCCACTAACACATGATAGAACAGGGTCCAGGTTGGACAGAACAAAGGGAATTTATAAAACAGAAACTATGGGCTGTGTCTCAAACCGCCTACTTGCACACTTCAAGCACTTAGTTTTAAGTATATCGTGTAGATAACGCAAGAAGTCAGTGTACTGAAAGTACCCGGATGAGCCCCTAAAAATGGTCAAAAAGTTCAGTGTAGAACGATGGACCCTACGCGCACTAAACAGGCGCCATCTGGACTACGCAGCGGAAAGGGGAGGGGCCAGGGACGTCGACCGGCACCTGATTGGACGAACGCGTCACGTGGGTCTGGCTTCTCCCGGATATCGCAACAGAGTAGAGCTGGGCGATTTGTTTCCCTAAAAATTTTTTTTTTTTTTAGAAAAAACTCGATTCGATTTCCCCCCCTCTTCCATTTAAAACAAAATAACTGCGAACTGTAAATATATTCTAAAAATATATTTATTGTATTTAATTAAGGTGCATCAACATAAACAAAACTGCAAAGGCAAACCCTTTCTCCATCCAAATCCATCTTCGTCATCTGTGCAGCAGAAATTCCACACATCCCCAAACTTTTTCCCGAGCAAACCCTTTCTCTACGTGAAAAGTCACTGTGCAGCAGAAATTGTTAAACATCCAAATTATTTAACCCTTGTGTGGTCCTTACCCGAAGGACCCACACAGCACCTTAGTGCTTGTTTGTACAACATTTTGGCCAGCTTAAACTGTGTTTAAATGTGCTCTAGAAACAAACTCTTACTTACTTTACAAGAGACAGGGTTTAGAGAGCAATTCTCAACAAAATAAACGGAAGTACATAACCCTTGTGTTGTCCTTTGGGTCCCGGTGACCCGAAGGACAACACAAAGGTTTCGAAAAAAACAAAAATTCGATTTTTTTGAAAATATGAATCGATTTGACCTACCGACTCAATTTTTAAATCAAATCGATTTTTTCCCCAGCCCTACAACAGAGCATAACGGGCGGCTCGTTCAGAATACGATGTCAAATTTTAGTTCACCGAAACGTGTTTCTGAAAACATTTTAAGCGAGAAATGGGCCGAGCAGTTGCTGGATCTTCATTTGAGATCAACAAAGGTCAGTTTAAGAGATTTTTCGTCAGAGTTTCAGAGGCGGAGAGCCGAGCCGAGTTCATTTTGGGACGACACTGACCATCCGAAGAGGGCTTTACGGCAGGAAGTGATCCGTGACCATTAGCAGTGTACTGACTGAGACCCAGCTTATCACTGTGATATGATGTAATGACTCTCTTGGTGCCTGGCTTTTTTGTTCCTCGGCAGGGCGTGGCGGCGACGGCGGCGGCGCCGGAGAGCGGAGCCTCTCTGGCCCTCCGGGCGCTGGGCTGGGGCTCGCTGTACGCCTGGGGGGGGGGTCGGGCTGCTCAGCATCACCGTGTGGAGAGTCCTCGACGTTCACAACGTACGTATCCACCAGTTACCGCTTATATTCTAGAGAGAGAGAGAGAGAGACAGACAGACAGACACAGAGAGAGAGAGAGACAGAGACACAGAGAGAGAGACACAGAGAGAGAGAGACACACAGAGAGAGAGACACACACAGAGAGAGAGAGAGACACACACACTCTCCAGTTCCAGAAGAGAACTATAATCAGGTTTCTCTTCTTCTTCAGTTGTCAGAGTTCAGACAGAAGATGCAGTCTTTCTTCCCATCCGTCTCCAAAACCTCGGAGGCTGCAGCTGGATCCCAACATCTGGACTGGGACTCTGTCTTCAGCTCTAAATGACCCCCAACATCTGGACTGGGACTCTGTCTTCAGCTCTAAATGACCCCCAACATCTGGACCGGGACTCTGTCTTCAGCTCTAAATGACCCCCAACATCTGGACCGGGACTCTGTCTTCAGCTCTAAATGACCCCCAACATCTGGACTGGGACTCTGTCTTCAGCTCTAATAGGGACAAATAACAGCTGGAATCACAGCTGTAAAGATGAATGAATGAGTTGTCAACAGTTAAATAATCTCGTAACTATTTTTCCTAATCCATTCATCAGTTGGAGTCATTTCTTTGTGATAAAAACAGGTAAACTTGTGTGATGTCAGCGTGTTAAAGGTGAATATTTTCTAGTTTCTTCTCTCCTCTGGGACAGGAAACTGGATATCGGTCATTTTTTGCGCTTTTTGTTTTCAACAATTTGACGAATTTGAAAAAAAAATGTCAGAAAAGGTGACAATTTTTTTTAAAGTTCTTATTGACAGTTTTTCCGTCTTTTTTTTTCGCTTTTTCTTTTACACGTTTTTGTAGAATTGTTTTTACACTTTTTCCAACATTTTTGGTGCTTTGTCGAATTAAAAAAAAAAGTTTTGACATTTTTTTTGGCGATTTGTGTCTTTTTCAACACCTTTTTTCAGTTTTTTGCTTTTTCCAACGTTTTAAATTGTTAAATTTTTCTTCTACACATTTTCAGCACTTATTTCTACATCCCATATTTTGTGATATAAAACAAAAATTGAAAACGGGTCAATGTGACTATGTTCTAGTGTCTTCTCTCAGCTGGGACAGTAAACTGAAGATCTTTGAGTTGTGGACAGAACAAGACATTTGAGGACCTCATCTTGGGGCTTTTTGGGAAACACTGATCCACATTTTTAGAGACCAGACAACTCATCCATTCATCCAGCAAGTATTTGGGAGCTGCAGCGCTCGAGTCTCCAAGTCAAAGTGATTTCTTGCCGCCAGAGAACCAATCAAATGAGTCGACAGACGATGAAACTCACGTGCATACTCGGCAGAGACTTCTGCTTGTGTTGTGTATATTTGTAAAGGTGTTTGATTCTCTGAATATCTTATTTGACTTTTAATACGTTGGTTTGTTTTCTATTTATTTTGTCCTGAAAGTAACCATCACCAGACTCCATGTAAATAATTGGTACTTTTAGCGTGTACAGAGCCATTCCCTCTACTACAACTCCCAGCACGCACCTTGCCTGGACTAACCTGTAGCCTCAGAGTAGTTGTTGACATGTTTGTGCTCAGAGTTGAAGACAGACGGTTTATAAAATATATACGACATGACAGCTGTCCTAAAGTGAAGCCAAAACCTCTGGTTCCGAACTCCACCAGACTCCATGTAAATAATCAGGACTTTTAATGTGTATAGAGCCAGCATATCTCCACCAGACTCCATGTAAATAATCAGGACTTTTAGCGTGTATAGAGCCAGCATATCTCCACCAGACTCCATGTAAATAATCAGGACTTTTAGCGTGTATAGAGCCAGCATATCTCCACCAGACTCCATGTAAATTATCAGGACTTTTAGCGTGTATAGAGCCAGCATATCTCCACATGTAAATGGGTGAATTAAGGGTTTATTTCAACCAAACCAGAGTGGTGATTGTTGGAACAGTGGAAAGATGAACCAAGACGGACTTTGGTAGTTTGATTTAGTTTCTGTCCACTTAGAATTAAGTAGGTTTTACTCTGATAAAAGTCCTGATTATTTACATGGAGTCTGGTGGAGTTTGGTGATGGTGATTTCGGGGCTGTTTCATGTTAAACTAAAAGGATCTTACTCTTTAACTAAAAGGTCTATCTGTGTAGGGATCCATCTCATAATGTTGTCAGACACTAAGAATAATAATCTTAGAAGCGTGCATTGACCAAGTTGTCCTGCATTTAGACAATAATTCACAACCTCAGCCCAGAGCTGCGTTCAGTGCTCAACCAGAGTTCAGGTACGTTTATTAAACATCTGTGAAATTAAACAGGAGACTCTTGGGATGAAGAGATTTTCTTTTCCATCTCTTTACATTTTGTTACAGCTGTTTCTGAAGTGGTGTCAGTTAAAGAGTACAGATACCTGTACACACAGTCTCTCAAATCAAACGCACCTTCTTGCCAAAACCTCCTGAAACCGAGAGGGCTGTTCCCCTTAAATACGGAGAACAAAGTCTTTGCCTGCTGAGGAACTAAACGTTCAGCTACGTACCTCACCGTGTCATGGGCTCACATACATACGTACATATTGTCTATTTACAGATGCATGATGGGAGGTTTGTAGAGGACATAAAAAGTTCTTATAAAAACAGACAGTGGCGTGCGATACTGCTGACGGCAAAATACTGGTGGACGCACTTCAGATGGTCAAATAATTCACATTAAAACGAAAATATTGCACCGAAAACAAAGTACCAGGGATGCACCGAATCCAGGATTGGGCTTCAGAATCTGCTGAATATTGGGGGTTTTTTTGTGTGTGGCCGGGCTGGTTCACTGGTAGAGCTGGCGCACATGTACTGAGAGGCTTATGCCTCGACGCAGAGGTCCAGGGTTCGAATCCGACCTGTGACCATTTCCATCACGTCTTTTCTCTCTCTCTCTCTCTGTCCTGTCAAAAAATTAAAGGCGGAAAAGTCCCCCCGAAAAAACACTTTTGGGCTTTTTGACGGGGGTTCTGGTTTCTGCCGAACCTTAGAATTATTTTCCAGGAAACCGAACCCTACGCTTGCACTTGGCGCGCTATGCTGGTCACCGTAGTGACGGCGCCGTTGGTTTACGGGAAGGTGTTTACGTAGGTGGAGCGTTCAATGCAGTAGGCGGTGAGAAAGTGGACATGGATCTGGTTCAATGCAGTAGGCTGTGAGGAAGTGGACATGGATCTGGTGAGCAGTAGGCTGTGAAAAAGTGGACATGGATCTGGTTCAATGCAGTAGGCTGTGAGGAAGTGGACATGGATCTGGTGAGCAGTAGGCTGTGAGGAAGTGGACATGGATCTGGTGAGCAGTAGGCTGTGAGAAAGTGGACATGGATCTGGTGAGCAGTAGGCTGTGAGGAAGTGGACATGGATCTGGTGAGCAGTAGGCTGTGAAAAAGTGGACATGGATCTGGTTCAATGCAGTAGGAGGTGAGGAAGTGGACATGGATCTGGTGAGCAGTAGGCTGTGAGAAAGTGGACATGGATCTGGTGAGCAGTAGGCAGTGAGAAAGTGGACATGGATCTGGTGAGCAGTAGGCTGTGAGAAAGTGGACATGGATCTGGTGAGCAGTAGGCTGTGAGGAAGTGGACATGGATCTGGTGAGCAGTAGGCTGTGAAAAAGTGGACATGGATCTGGTGAGCAGTAGGCTGTGAGAAAGTGGACATGGATCTGGTGAGCAGTAGGCTGTGAGAAAGTGGACATGGATCTGGTGAGCAGAAAAAGTTGTTCTTTGGCAGTACTTTCAGTCAAAAGAAGGCCATTCAAGTCCAGCTACATGTTCAATCTGTTCAATGCTGATTGGTCTGGTGGTGGCGAGGACCCTAAACTATACACAACATGGCCACTGTTACAACATCTGGTCTGAAACATCTGGAAGAATAAGAGTTGTTCATGAAGGAATCTCCAGACAGCAGCAAGAATGCAGCAACTTCAGGTACAGCAAAGGAAGGACAGTCCCTGTTTACTTCATTCATGAGTTTACTGGGTTCATGGACTGATGATGGGAGGAGGAGTCAGCACAATCTCAACCAGGGGATTCAGGATTCGGGCGAAACCCCAAAAATATGGATTCGGTGCATCCCTAATCAAAAGTCTGTGACTGAACATCAGTGTTTCCTCCGTCGTGAGAAAAACATAAAAAATAAAAGACGCCTATCTACAACACGTGTCACCGTTTAAATAACTCAGAAGAACAGAAAGAAACAAAGAGAGCCAGAAGCCAAAGACTTTGACCTTCACACTTTGGTTAAAAACTAAAAACAACAAAACGGACAAAAGAATAATAAAAAAAAAAAAATTAAAAATACAAGTATTAAATAGTTTCATCATCTGTATTAAAAATTACTTAAAAATCCCAAATGAACATTTCTTGCGGATGGAGCCGATATTTATATATTCTCTCTCTCTCTCTCTATATATATTCATCTGTACGTAAAAACATTTTGGTTTTTTAAATAAAAAATAGAATCGGAGCCCGTGTTTTTTTTCGTGTCACGAGCGCCCGATTTTAAACAGTACTTCGCACAAGATGGCCGCCACCGACGCGTCGAGCGCGGGCGCCAGCGAGACGTCCAGCAGCCGGCTCTCGTGCAGCACGAACTGCGTCCGGCCGTCCTCCGTCCTCGCCACGGCCAGCAGCGCCTTGGCGGCGCGGCACATCATGTTGACGCTGGCTGGCTCGCCAACGTGCTGGAACTGCCCCGTGGCGGCGGCGGCCACGGCGTCCTCCAGGAAGCCGATCAGCGTTCCCACGCTGCCCTTCTGCAACGCCACGGCGCGCGCCGCCGCGGCTTCGCCTTGAGCCAGGTTGGACAGAACCGCGACCGCCATTTCCCGACACACCTGGTGATAGGTGGAATAAATCAAGCCTGCATTTACAGTAGAGGCCAAAAGTTTGGACACACCTTCTCATTCAATGCGTTTCCTTTTTATTTTCATAACTATTTACATTGTAGATTCTCACTGAAGGCATCAAAACTATGAATGAACACATATGGAATTATGTACTTAACAAAAAAGTGTGAAATAACTGAAAACATGTCTTATATTTTAGATTCTTCAAAGTAGCCACCCTTTGCTTTTTTTATTAATAAGGGAAATAATTCCACTAATGAACCCTGACAAGGCACACCTGTGAAGGTAAAACCATTTCAGGTGACTACCTCATGAAGCTCATTGAGAGAACACCAAGGGTTTGCAGAGTTATCATAAAAAGCAAAGGGTGGCTACTTTGAAGAATCTAAAATATAAGACATGTTTTCAGTTATTTCACACTTTTTTGTTAAGTACATAATTCCATATGTGTTCATTCATAGTTTTGATGCCTTCAGTGAGAATCTACCATGTAAATAGTCATGAAAATAAAGAAACACATTGAATGAGATGTGTCCAAACTTTTGGCCTGTTCTGTACTCAAATGTATTTTCATATTTCTATATGTTCTATATATATGAACAGTGGTTCCCAACCTTTTTTCCTTGGCGCACCCCCTACTCACATCTAAGAAAAGCTGACCGAAGTTGAGGTAACTCTCGAGATAGAGCCTTACTTTCTTTTTTGATACAGAGCAGTTATCAGCACTGTTACGTTTCTCCGCCATGTTTCGTTTATATAATAGTGATGCCGTGGCGGCAGGAAAGACAAGGATGCCACAAAATATATAGTTTTCATACAGACTTTTGTATACATTATATATTCTAGAGCAGGTTTTTTAAGCCAGGGACCCTTTAACTGAAAGAGAGACGGATCAGGGACCCCCCTACTACATATATTGTATAAAATGAAGTTGCATATTAATCTGGTCCTACAATAACTTTTAGGGCAGCCTAAAGCATTTATAGATACCTTTTTTTTGCATAGAATACTAAGCTATTCAAATAGCCTAATAATTGTTGGCATGATTTTATAAATCATGTTTTAATGTTAACCCTTAAATGTGAGACAGTCAATCCTTTGGGATGAACTGTATCTGTCAATATTAGCTAATAATATATTGGAATAATGTTAAGACTTTTTAAGTTTTGAAAAAACTGCCCAGACCCCAGGTTGGGAACCACTGCTCTATAATGTGGTACATTGAGACTGATGGAGAAATTCTCAGATGTGAACTCTTGGTCAGAGTGAGGCAGAGAGGCCCGATGCGTGAGAAGGTGGGATCTGGTTCAGAGGTTTAAGTTCTGAGAATAACAAGTTTAGAAGCCCTGATTGAATAGCTGTCCCGAGTAGTTATAGCTGAATAACAACGGATGTAATGTTAACATATGTCTTTTGGAGGGGGGCATACAGGATGGTTGAGTCTACCAGAGCATGGGACCCTGACAGGGTTAGGATGAGGTCATGAATAAGGGTTTCCTGGTGGGTGGCCCCAGAAAAGTATCAAATGTAGTGCTCGGCGATATGGAGAAAATCAAATATCTCGATATTTTTTACCAAATCTCTCGATATCGATACCGCAACGATATTGTAGTGTTGACTATCGGTGCTTTCAGAAACTATTTACACAATGAGATTTTGGAGAAATAATCATCAGTAATTTGGATATAATGACTAAGTGGGTAAAGGTGAATAATAGAACAGTTACAACAGTCTGGTAAGTTCAGAACATTACATCACTTTACTGTAATGTAGCCTTTTAAAACCAGGTAAAGACACTTATGCCATATTACGATATTACGATATCCAAAATCTAAGACGATATCTAGTCTCATATCACGATATCGATAGGATATCGATATATTGCCTAGCTCTAATAAAATGTATGTTGAATCCTACCATCGGGAGACACTCTGGGTACATGCAGCTTGTGTGTGTACACATGGTTCTCTCCTTTGTTCAATGGACCTTTATCACAGCAGACATGTTGACTTGTCATAGCAGGAAAAGCACAGCTGAGATTGATAACCTTAACGATGGCTCAGTTGCATTAAGTGTCCCAGTAAGATATTTCAGTGAGTCAACATGCACAATACCAGGACCTCTCCTAAGTGGAATGTAGCCATCAGTAATGGTTTAATACCAGGACCTCTCCTAAGTGGAATGTAGCCATCATTAATGGTTTAATACCAGGACCTCTCCTAAGTGGAATGCAGCCATCATTAATGGTTTAATACCAGGACCTCTCCTAAGTGGAATGCAGCCATCATTAATGGTTTAATACCAGGACCTCTCCTAAGTGGAATACAGCCATCAGTAATGGTTTAATACCAGGACCTCTCCTAAGTGGAATACAGCCATCAGTAATGGTTTAATACCAGGGTCTCTCCTAAGTGGAATGCAGCCATCAGTAATGGTTCAATACCAGGACCTCTCCTAAGTGGAATGCAGCCATCAGTAATGGTTTTGAACACACCTGTGCTTCTCCTACTATGACATGTCAACATGTCTGCCGTAAAAAAAAGGTCAATATTGAATAAATCTGCCTATAATCTGAAATCATCGGAGTGGTCATCTGTTCGCATCTCCGTCATCAATTTCCCGGAGAGTTCCGTCTCTCACCTGGCTGCGGCGTTCGCCCACGAGGCGGAGCAGCGCGGCGAACAGCGTTCGCTGGCGGCTGAAAGGCGGCGTGGCGAGCAGCAGGTCCACGTTGCCGTCCTGGATGCTCAGCTTGCAGAGGCACTCCAGCGCCAGTCGGCGCGGCGACAGCGCCGAGGCGGCGAGCGGGTCGTGGGCCTCGGCGGACGGGCAGACCGTCCAGTGGAGCAGCCCGTCCAGCAGCGGCAGGCAGATGCTCTCGGGGTACAGAGACAGGTCTAGCTGGCCCGCCACGTTGGCCAGCGTCACCAGTGTGTCCTCGCGCAGCGCCGCCAGGCAGTCCCGGCGCCACCCGTCCCGGCTGCACGCCACACCAGCAGCTTCCTCTGGCCGACGGAAGCTCGGCGACGTTCGTTTCCTGCAGACAAGACGTATTATAGGAAACTTTATATTATATATTATATATTAGGGGTGTGACAAGATGCTTACTCCACGAGACGAGACACATCGCGAGATTGGGTTCACGAGAACGAGACTTTTAAAAAACAATTTGAAGAAATCCTCAATGATGAAATATATGAATGGAAAATAGTTTTTTTATTCAACTGACCTCGGCTTCTTCGTAAAGGTTTGGGACTACAGTGCGAGTTAAATGCGCGCGTGATGGGATGACGTACCTCGTTTCCAGTGTGTGGAGGAGTCGCCGAAATCCAACATTTTCCACCACAGAAAATGGCCTCATATCTAGGCCTGTCGCGATAGTCAATAAATCGAGTTATCGCATGATAAAAAAAAAAAATGAGCTCGATAATTTTTCCGGCCACGATAATTTCCATTTGCATGTTTGTTTGTTTTCCTCGTCTCTCCCTCTCTCTCTACCAAAGAGACTGGAGGACCACTCTCGGTTCCTTAGCGTAACGAGGAGTGAACCCTCTCAGTCGCATGGTCTTTGTGTGGGCGGTAGGCTACTCCAGGCGGAGAGAGCGAGAGAGTTGGAGCAGGGTTTCCTGCAGCACTTTGCAGTTAAGGCGCCGTCAAAAAAAAAAAAAGTATACGAGCGATATCCACCGTGTTACTCGGCGTCCCGTTTTCTCCCTTTCATTCCAAACCACACAGCTGACAACCTGCAGGAGGAGACTGTGGGGGTGGGGGGGTGGAGACGGGCTCGGACATACACGCCGCTGTGGACTCGTCAGTCTCGCAAGCGGTTTCAGGAAAGTGGCTGCATGTGTCCGACAATGCACAGAACATTAACGGTACAAGCCTACAGCTGTCCGCGGACACGGAGTGTGGAAAGTATGTCAGAGTTGGTGCCTGAGTGTGTGTGTGTGTGTGTGTGTGTGTGTGTGTGTGTGTGTGTGTGTGTGTGTGTGTGTGTGTGTGTGTGTGTGTGTGTGTGTGTGTGTGTGTGTGTGTGTCGGCCCGCCCCCACGAAGCTCCGACCTGCAGAGGAGCGGAAGCCGCACCTTCGCCAAAATGAAGACTGAAAAACAAACTATTTTGGTACATTTACTCGCCACGTGGCAGATAGCCATACATATAGATTTTATTTATTAATTATATATTATTTAAATGTAATATTTAGTGTTAAATAATTGTAAAATGTAGTACAGAGTCTCTAGTCCAAGATCAAAGACATATTGTGGATATTTAAAATGTCTTCCAGTTCCAGTGTTAAATATTCTTTAGAAATAAAAAGTATATTGATCTTTGAAAAGGTGTACCTGTATTATTATAATTATTATTATTATGACATTATCATTATATTAGATGCAAATGGTCTCTCGATGACAATATTATCGTTTATCGCAATAATTTCTGGGACAATTTATCGTCCAGCAAAATTTGTTATCGTGACAGGCCTACTCATATCAGCTGCAATGAAAACGCCTATGTCCCTCGTTATTGCCGTGGCTCTTGCCCTTACCGGTGGCAGAGATGCAAAGGCTTCTAGAGTTGTTTGGCCTTTTAATGTTTTCGTCGCGGGTGCAGTAGTTAGTAGAGAGCTGTGGTGGTGCTGTAAGTGTTTTTGCATCGTGCTCGTGTTAGCCGCGGTATACGGCATTTTTTTCTTACAATGTTTACATATTGTGTTCGTCTTGTCTGTCACTCTTTCGCCGTTTATTATTTCCGCAGGAAAACCAAAATGTTGCCACACAAATGATTTAAAAGTGGCAGGGGGATCTTCAATAGTAACTCCACGCTCCATCACGCTGACATAACATCGCCTCACGAGACAACTTTTCACCTCGACGAGAAGTCTCGTCACGTTTTAATCTCGTCACACCCTTATTATATATTATTCAATTCAATTTTCAATTCAAATTTTATTTATAGTATCAAATCTATCAAATATTACAGTACAGGCCAAAAGTTTGGACACACCTTCTCATTCAATGCGTTTCCTTTTTAGTTTCACGACTATTTACATTGTAGATTCTCACTGAAGGCATCAAAACTATGAATGAACACATATGGAATTATGTACCGTATTTTTCGGACTATAAGTGGCTCCGGAGTATAAGTCGCATCAGTCAAAAAATGCGTCATGAAGAGGAAAAAAACATATATAAGTCGCACCGGACTATAATTGCATTTATTTAGAATATAAATACAAGAGTTATTCAACTACACAATAGCACACAGAACAATACGCTGAATACGGTAGGTGTCCGGTAGGTTACCGTAACACATTAACAGTTATTGAACTATACAATAGCACCCAGAACAACTAGCTAGCAGGGCGTGGAGCACGGAGGTATTAAAAGGCGTGGAGACGAAGCTGCACCGTGAACGAGCCCCTCCAGACTCCTTCCTCCACCTCTGGACATCTTTCAGCCCACGATTAGCCGATTAGCTTTCTTTGTTTTCTCCATTGCAGTAAGAGTCACCTTTTCTCCAGTCTCACTCATAAGTTTCTCTCATTTCAAACTCTCTTTCTGCTGCTCCATTACCGTTTTCGGGGCTGCATATTTTACTACCTGCAGTTTGTCTCTTTTCTTTCTCAGTTGTCTTTAGGAGCAGCGTCACAAGCCTAGAGCGCCCTCTCGCGGCTGTAGACGGTAATGTTTTCAGTTTGAATTAACATGTAAAAACATGTTAAATTATATATATATTTTGATATATAAGTCGCACCGGACTATAAGTCGCAGGACCAGCCAAAGTAGGAAAAAAAGTGCGACTTATAGTCCATAAAATACGGTAGTTAACAAAAAAGTGTGAAATAACTGAAAACATGTCTTATATTTTAGATTCTTTAAAGTAGCCACCCTTTGCTTTTTTATTAATAATGGAAATCAGGGCTTGACATTCACTTTTTGAGGCACTTGTCCTTTGGACAAGTACATTTACGTTTCACTTGTCCATGAACAAAAGTCCCTTGTCCGGGTAAAGAGTCATTTTATAAAAAAAAATTGTTCTGCTAATGCAGAATTTGAACAAACCGTTGAAAGCATCCAAACACTATCAACATTAATAAAATTCAGTTGAAACAGTAGAAACAAACAAGTCCCAAAAATAGATTTCTCCTTCAACAAGAAAAAAGGATCTCCAGACTCCATAATACAAAGTAATATGTTGCACGTCGGTGTGCAGAAGTTAATATGTTGAGATTCTAAGTCAGTATTTTAAAGTTTGTCATTACTTTCAGATTCCTAGTCAATATTCTAAGTTACTTAGTCAATATATTGAGATACTAAGTCGATACTTTGAGATATTGAGTCAATATATTGAGATACTAAGTCAATATTTTAAGATAAATATTTTGACCAGATGTAGTGGTGACTTAAACTTGAACTTATACTATATCTAAAATAATTTTGTAGACATAACAATGGATTTTGCCACTTAATGTTGGTGTTAACTATTTTATTTTTTTATACAATTTCTGTGTGTGTGTGTGGTGAACTGACCTGGGTGTGTGTGTGTGTGTGTGTGTGTGTGTGTGTGTGTGTGTGTGTGGTGAACTGACCTGGTGTGTGTGTGTGTGTGTGTGTGTGTGTGTGTGTGTGTGTGTGTGTGTTGGTGGTGAACTGACCTGGGTGTGTGTGTGTGTGTGTGTGTGTGTGTGTGTGTGTGTGTGTGTGTGTGTGTGTGTGTGTGTGTGTGTGTGTGTGTGTGTGTGTGGTGAACTGACCTGGGTGTGTGTGTGTGGTGAACTGACCTGGGTGTGTGTGTGTGTGCGTGTGTTTGTGTGTGTGGTGAACTGACCTGGGTGTGTGTGTGTGTGTGTGTGTGTGTGTGTGTGTGTGTGTGTGAACTGACCTGGGTGTGTGTGTGTGTGTGTGTGTGTGTGTGTGTGTTGAACTGACCTGGGTGTGTGTGTGTGTGTGTGTGTGTGGTGAACTGACCTGGGTGTGTGTGTGTGTGTGTGTGTGTGTGTGTGTGTGTGTGTGTGTGTGAACTGACCTGGTGTGTGTGTGTGTGTGTGTTGAACTGACCTGGGTGTGTGTGTGTGTGTGGTGAACTGACCTGGGTGTGTGTGTGTGTGTGTGTGTGTGTGTGTGTGTGTGTGTGTGTGTGTGTGTGTGTGTGTGGTGAACTGTGTGTGTGTGTGTGTGTGTGTGTGTGTGTGTGTGTGTGTGTGTGTGTGTGTGGTGAACTGACCTGTGTGTGTGTGTGTGTGTGTGTGTGTGTGTGTGTGTTGGTGTGTGTGTTGGTGTGTGTGGTGAACTGACCTGGGTGTGTGTGTGTGTGTGTGTGTGTGTGTGTGTGTGTGTGTGTGTGTGTGTGTGTGTGAACTGACCTGGGTGTGTGTGTGTGTGTGTGTGTGTGTGTGTGTGTGTGTGTGTGTGTGTGTGTGTGTGTGTGTGGTGAACTGACCTGGGTGTGTGTGTGTGGTGCAGCAGCACCAGTCGGCCGAGGATCAGCACCAGGCCAGCGTGCCGCGACATCTCGCCGTCGTTGCCGGGGACGAAGGAGAGGCCGCGCAGGATGTTGGAGACGCACAGGCAGCGTCTGGACACAGAGTCCTGCCACGACTCGGCCAGGGACAGGGGACACTCGTCCCAGCAGAGAGGCTCGTCCTCCAGCTCGCTGAGGGGGCTGGGTCCCCTCCCCTCCCACAGGAAGCCTGGAGAGACAGAGACACACAGACACACACAGAGACACACAGAGACACACAGAGACACAGAGACACACAGAGACACAGAGAGACACAGAGACACACAGAGACACAGAGACACACAGAGACACAGAGACACACAGAGAGACAGAGAGACACAGAGACACACAGAGACACAGAGACACACAGAGACACAGAGAGACCGATACACACACACAAAGAGACACACAGAGACACACACAGAGACACACACACAGAGACACACACACACACAAAGAGACACACAGAGACACACACAGAGACACACACAGACACACAAAGACACAAATATACAGACACACAGACACACACAGACAGAGACACACAGACACACAGACACACACACAGACACACAGACACACACACAGAGACACAAAGACACAAAGATACAGACACACAGACACAGAGACACACACACACAGACACACAGAGACACACACAGACACACAAAGACACAAAGATACAGACAGAGAGACACAAAGACACAGAGACACAAAGATACAGACACACACACAGAGACACACACAGACACAGAGACACACACACAGAGACACACACACACACACACACACAGTCACAGAGACACACAGACACAGACACAAAGATACAGACACACAGACACAGAGAGACACAAAGACACAGAGACACAAAGACAGACACACACACAGAGACACACAGAGACACACACACAGACACAGAGACACACACACAGAGACAGACACACAGAGACAGAGACACACAGACAGACACACAAAGACACAAAGATACAGACACACAGACAGACACAAAGATACAGACACAGAGAGACACAAAGACACAGAGACAGACACCGAGAGACACACACACACACACAGTTACTACTAAAAGTCTCTGGGAGACACTACATGTTTTGTGTCTAAGTGACTGATTGGAACGGTGAAACAAGTTGCAAAAAAAGCGACTGATAAGCGCTAGTGGCGAGCCCATCAAGGGTCCATTCTGGGACACAGGGAGACCCCCGCCACAGGGGACAGTAGTACAAAACCAAATGCTATATATATATATATATATATATATATATATATATATACACAAATATATCTCCTCTCCTCCTTTGAATCATTTACTATAAATGTTCTTATTCATCTTTTTAACATGTTCAAAATAAACTTAAAGTGCCCATATTATGCTCATTTTCAGGTTTAGAATTATATTTAGAGGTTGTACCAGAATAGGTTTACATGGTTTACTTATCAAAAAACACCATATTTTAGTTGTACTGCACATTGCACACCATAAAGACATGCATGCAACTAGGACTACAGTTGAAAATTAGCCGACTGGCTAACACCGGCGCATTTACAGAAATGTTGATTAATGTGCATTGTTCTAATATAAATAAATAAATCTTCATTGCTGCAGCTCCTCTTTTCACCCTGTGTTCAGGTCTCCGTTTTAGCTACAGAGTGAGACCTCTCACTGCTGTAACATCTTTGTTGGCAGTCGCTCATGCTCAGTAGCTAGGTAAGACTACATGCTCAGTAGCTAGGTAAGACTACATGCTCAGTAGCTAGGTAAGACTACATGCTCAGTAGCTAGGTAAGACTACATGTTCAGTAGCTAGGTAAGACTACATGCTCAGTAGCTAGGTAAGGCTACATGCTCAGTAGCTAGGCTCAGACTACATGCTCAGTAGCTAGGTAAGACTACATGCTCAGTAGCTAGGTAAGGCTACATGCTCAGTAGCTAGGTAAGACTACATGCTCAGTAGCTAGGTAAGACTACATGCTCAGTAGCTAGGTAAGGCTACATGCTCAGTAGCTAGGTAAGACTACATGCTCAGTAGCTAGGTAAGACTACATGCTCAGTAGCTAGGTAAGACTACATGCTCAGTAGCATGCTCAGTAGCTAGGTACATGGCTACATGCTCAGTAGCTAGGTAAGACTACATGCTCAGTAGCTAGGTAAGACTACATGCTCAGTAGCTAGGTAAGACTACATGCTCAGTAGCTAGGTAAAACTTGTTTGTAAGACAAAGTTTGTAAGCGTGTGGAAGCATCAGAGATACAAAATAACACCCCAAATCCCAGAAAAAGATATATTTTTTCATAACATGGGATTTAATGAACTAAACTCTTCTTCCAGGTTTTTACCTTTTTGCGTTTCAGGTGTTGTCGCCTCGTCTACTTCCCCTCTCCTCTTCATTGTGGACTCCCCCGTCTGAATGTGAGCAGTGGACTCCCCCGTCTGAATGTGAGCAGTGGACTCCCCCGTGTGGAGGTGAGCAGTGGACTCCCCCGTGTGGAGGTGAGCAGTGGACTCCCCCGTGTGGATGTGAGCAGTGGACTCCCCCGTCAGGATGTGAGCAGTGGACTCCCCCGTCTGGATGTGAGCAGTGGTGTCTCCTCCCCCAGCTTTCCAGTGCAAGAGGCCGCTGATGAAGCCGTTTGATTGGCTTAGCTCGGCCCAGCGCCTCTCCAGCTCCTCCCACTCCTCCCCCTCCTCCTCCACCGTGATTGGCAGCTTGTCGAACTTGCTGGCCTGTTGGGGGCGGATCTCCACCTGCTCCTCCTTCACTTCCTCTTTTACAACAGCTTCCGCTTTCTCAACGTCGGCTGAAGCTGCGAGCGTTCCCTCCTCCGTCTTTGGTGTCCTCTGAGCCTCGGCTGATTGGCCGTCAGATGGCTTCTCCTTCGCTTCTTCTTCCTCCTCCTCCTCCTCCTTTTCCTTGAGGGGGTCGGGCAGTGTCCTCTGGCCCTCGGCTCCCACCTCGTACTCTACCAGGATGCCAAAGATCTGGATGAGGCAGCGCCGGAAATACTCCACGATCAGCTCCAGGAAACCAGGAAGCTGTAGGAGGAAAGGAAGAGGATAAAAACAGATATTATAAAAACACATTTTAACATCTGGTTTGCTGCATAAGTTCATTCAACCAGCTGTTGAAGTGGTTAACACCTAACACAACCACTGACTCTAAAAATAATGGACAAAACACCCGGAAAAGTCTTAAAAGTGAAGCCACAGCTGAAGCTCCTTAAAAGGTCCCATGACATGCTGCTTTTTGGATGCTTTTATATAGACCTTAGTGGTCCCCTAATACTGTATCTGAAGTCTCTTTTAGATAGACCTTAGTGGTCCCTAATACTGTATCTGAAGTCTCTTTTAGATAGACCTTAGTGGTCCCTAATACTGTATCTGAAGTCTCTTTTATATAGACCTTAGTGGTCCCCTAATACTGTATCTGAAGTCTCTTTTAGATAGACCTTAGTGGTCCCTAATACTGTATCTGAAGTCTCTTTTATATAGACCTTAGTGGTCCCCTAATACTGTATCTGAAGTCTCTTTTATATAGACCTTAGTGGTCCCCTAATACTGTATCTGAAGTCTCTTTTATATAGACCTTAGTGGTCCCCTAATACTGTATCTGAAGTCTCTTTTATATAGACCTTAGTGGTCCCCTAATACTGTATCTGAAGTCTCTTTTATATAGACCTTAGTGGTCCCCCTAATACTGTATCTGAAGTCTCTTTTATATAGACCTTAGTGGTCCCCTAATACTGTATCTGAAGTCTCTTTTATATAGACCTTAGTGGTCCCCTAATACTGTATCTGAAGTCTCTTTTATATAGACCTTAGTGGTCCCCTAATACTGTATCTGAAGTCTCTTTTATATAGACCTTAGTGGTCCCCTAATACTGTATCTGAAGTCTCTTTTATATAGACCTTAGTGGTCCCTAATACTGTATCTGAAGTCTCTTTTATATAGACCTTAGTGGTCTTGACCAACTGCCACTTTGCTCGTTTGAAAGCCATGATGTCTCTCTCTCTCTCATGGGTGGGCCAAATTCTCTGGGCGGGCAAAGCAGAGAAAGGGGAGGTAACCTTTCTCCTTATGACCTCATAAGGAGAAGATTCCTGATTGGCCCATCTGAGTTTTCATTTTCTCAAAGACAGAGCAGGATACCCAGGGCTCGGTTTACACCTATCACCATTTCTAGCCACTGGGGGACCATAGGCAGACTGGGGGGAACTCATATTAATGTTAAAAAAAACCTCATAAAGGGACATTTTCATGCCATGGGACCTTTAAAGCTGCATTCTCTCTAACTTCCAGCAGGGGTTTATGAGGTTATGGTCTCAATCGCTAGTTTAAGTCTTCTTCAACACAGTAAATTTAGTAAATGATGCTCCCACTTATTTTCAAACTGACGATAAAGCAGGGGATGCTTTAGGACCAATCAGGACAGAGGCTTAGCGATGCTAACCATGCTAACACTGGGGACTTTGAAACAGACCTCAACTTGTTTGTGTCTGTTGTCCGTGTTTACATCTTAAACTCTGACCCTCTTACGGTGTGTTTCCACTCAAAACGTTGGGTTTGTTAGCTGGTGACTAAAGGTAAAGTCAGCAGATGATATCTGTCCTGACCTGCGACAGGTTAAAGGAACCCATGGTGCTGTCGTCGTACAGCAGGATGTTGATGGTGTCCAGAGCCCAGGTGCTCTCCGCTAACAGGCCGGACTTCAGTGACATCATCACCCGCCACGCCTCCGGGGTTCCTGATAGGACGATTTCAACCACAGAGCGTCTGAGGCTACAGTGACACTGCTACGTTTTTGGTTTAAAAAGGAATATGTTCTGCTACGTTTCCCCCTCTCATTCCCCTGTGTGTGTGTGTGTGTGTGTGTGTGTGTCTCTGGGTGTGTGTCTCTGGGTGTGTGTGTGTGTGTCTCTCTCTGTGTGTGTGTGTGTGTGTGTGTCTCTCTGTGTGTGTGTGTGTGTGTGTCTGTCTCTGGGTGTGTCTGGGTCTGTGTGTGTGTGTCTCTGTGTGTGGGTGTGTGTGTGTGTGTGTGTGTCTGTGTCTGTGTCTGTGTGTGTGTGTGTCTGTCTGTCTGTGTGTGTGCGTCTCTGGGTGTGTCTGTATGTGTGTGTGTGTGTGTGTGTGTGTGTGTGTGTCTGTGTGTGTGTGTGTGTGTGTGTCTCTGTCGGTCTGTCTGTCTGTGTGCGCATGTGTCTCTGGGTGTATCTGTGTGTGTGTGTGTGTGTGTGTGTCTGTGTGTGTGTGTGTGTGTGTGTGTGTGTGTGTGTGTGTGTGTGTGTCTGTCTGTCTGTGTGTGTGCGTCTCTGGGTGTGTCTGTATGTGTGTGTGTGTGTGTGTGTGTGTGTGTGTGTGTGTGTGTGTGTGTGTGTGTGTGTGTGTGTGTGTCCGTGTGTGTCTGTGTGTGTGCGTCTCTGGGTGTCTCTGTGTGTGTGTGTGTGTCTCTGTCTGTGTGTGTGTGTGTCTGTGTGTGTGTGTGTGTGTGTGTGTGTGTCTGTGTCTGTGTGTGTGTGTGTGTGTGTGTCTGTGTCTGTACCTGTGTCCTTGGCAGTTAGCCTGCGTCGTGGCTTCAGTTTGGGAACGGTGGCCTCCACAGAGTCCGGTGGGAAGCTGCTGACCTCTCCGTGGATGAGGGGGGGCCCCTGAGGGGCCGTGGGCCCCGGCTTCTTCACGGATGGGGGGTAGGGAGCGCTGTTGGGGGACAGGGAGCCGCCCGGGGGCCGGGGGAACGAGCAGGGGCTGTGAGAGCGGCTCACATGGTTTGGGGCAGTGGGCGTGGCCTGGAAGGAGGTGGGGGGGGGCTGTCTGGAAGGCATGGGGGGCATGGAGGGGGAGGCAGAGTGGGGGTACGGGGGCTGTCGTTGGCCGGGATGCCCGGGGGGCCACTGGCTGTCCTGCTCGTCTCCTCGGGTCACGCTGGGGTACCCCTGGCCCTGCCGGCCGTATGCGTAGTCAGTCCTGGGGGGCCACATGTATAATTAGCCTGCCTACAGTACAGGCCAAAAGTTTGGACACACCTTCTCATTCAGTGCGTTTCCTTTTTATTTTCATGACTATTTACATCGTAGATTCTCACTGAAGGCATCAAAACTATGAATGAACACATATGGAATTATGTACTTAACAAAAAAGTGTGAAATAACTGAAAACATGTCTTATATTTTAGATTCTTCAAAGTAGCCACCCTTTGCTTTTTTTGATAACTCTGCAAACCCTTGGTGTTCTCTCAATGAGCTTCATGAGGTAGTCACCTGAAATGGTTTTACCTTCACAGGTGTGCTTTGTCAGGGTTAATTAGTGGAATTATTTCCCTTATTAATAAAAAAGCAAAGGGTGACTACTTTGAGGAATCTAAAATATAAGACATGTTTTCAGTTATTTCACACTTTTTTGTTAAGTACATAATTCCATATGTGTTCATTCATAGTTTTGATGCCTTCAGTGAGAATCTACAATGTAAATAGTCATGAAAATAAAAAGGAAACGCATTGAATGAGGTGTGTCCAAACTGTTGGCCTGTTCTGTATGTTATCTACTAGTTATAACTGAATGTAGAGTATAACGATGGCATGAGACTGCTTTTAAACCAACCAAGATGGTGTAGCGCTAGTCAAATGTTTGTTAATGTTGGTGTGCCTACCTGTTCGGCATTAATAAGGAATCTTATTTTTCGATACATGTGCAGAATGTCTGTCTCTGATAATAGAATTATACAAGCTTTTTCCCACAATGGTTTTAGCTTTGTCAGGTATACATCTAGACTATGGAGACATTGGCGCTCTTGTTTGTATATTTCAAGTGAAAGTTATTGACTTTTTATTAATTTGTATACACTGTATATTTATTGCTATGTTGTAATTATTGTTTTTTAACTTGTACTATGGACCTTCCTTTTTGTGTCCTGAATAAAGTCATAATTATTATTATTATTATTATTACTAGGGCTGTGCTCGATTAAGAAATTCTTAGTCGACTAACACTCGTTCAATTGTACCGATTAATCAATTAGTTGATTTAATCGACAGATCTGTAAATCTGAGTTTCTCCACTAAGAGTCATGCTAAAGCACCACATTAATTCTTGTGTTTACCAGAGTTGTGCTCGTACGTTTCTTGGATATAAGTCCTTCAGCATGAAAACAGCATCAGACATGACTAATGGACTAAAGAGATCTAAGGTGACTAAGACCAAAACCACCGATTAGTCGACTAATCCACTAAGAGGGAGCAGCCCTACAAAACATCCGGAAAAGTCTTAAAAGTGAAGCCAAGGCACCTTAAAGGTCCAATATTAATGTTAAAAACCTCATAAAGGGACATTTTCATGCTATAAGGTCTATATAAAAGAGACTTCAGATACAGTATTAGGGGACCACTAAGGTCTATATAAAAGAGACTTCAGATACAGTATTAGGGGACCACTAAGGTCTATATAAAAGAGACTTCAGATACAGTATTAGGGGACCACTAAGATCTATATAAAAGAGACTTCAGATACAGTATTAGGGGACCACTAAGGTCTATATAAAAGAGACTTCAGATACAGTATTAGGGGACCACTAAGGTCTATATAAAAGAGACTTCAGATACAGTATTAGGGGACCACTAAGGTCTATATAAAAGAGACTTCAGATACAGTATTAGGGGACCAAAACGACCGATTA
>NC_041348.1:32135674-32145674 GCF_004354835.1 Perca flavescens
ATCTGTGAACCGATCATAATAAATATTCTTTGTATTAACACATTAATTAGTTTCTTTGTTTTGTAGTCGATAGTTCATCTTTTAGTTTACTTAAGTGGAAGCAGTATCAAGTGGAAGAATGGGACTATAAACCTAGGCTTACAGGCATGAGGCATTACATTTTGAACAAAGTAGATTATATTAATATCAAAAGCTTAATTGACCTTTGGAACGAATCACAAATATGGAGCTTTGATTTCAAAAAAGGTACTCCTGTTATACAGTATTTAGGTTTACATTTTATTGTTATTTGAACAGCTGAGCATTTAATCATGAACCAGGTGAAGAAACCGGTTTATTATTTATTTGATTTTGCAACTGTTTCTATGAAACTACTTGTGACATGTCATATTTGATTTTGGCTTTGACTGAACATTTGCTCTCCCTTTGCGGAAAAAAATATCGGGATATATATCGTATATCGATATTCAGCCAAAATATATCGGGATATGACTTTTGGTCCATATCGCCCAGCCCTAGCTCACGTCACATCTACGTCTTCAAGCTCAGTTGGAGGCTGCTCAGTAACACTCAGCCAGCACCGGGAAAGAGACTTCTGATATCCTCCACTGGTCTCAGACCAGAGACACGGGGTCTGCTGGTCCAGTTTATATATATATACCGTCTATGACTTCAACATACCAAAATGCAAACTTGAGGCTTCCATACGGCAGTACACAAACCGAGGGTGACGTCTCGGCTGCTGAGGCCCTAATTGTTACGGTCTACGAGTCCTACCTGAGGTTGTAGCGTTGTAAGGGGGTCCCTGCGGAGTCATCCTCCCAGAGTTGCTGCCTGTTTGCTGGCTGTACGGGCCTCCTCCCATTCCTCCCATCGGGGCCATGCCCAGGTAGCTGCCCTGCCTGTACGCCACAGAAAAGAAACCGGGGTTTAGATTTTATTACGAGCAGCAGACAGATTGTCTGGGTGGCTAAAAACAAAGAAAATAAAAATGTGATTTGTGCTGATTTTGAACTTGTACTGATGTTGTTGCACCAATGTTAGTTAATATTAAACAGTTTGCATGGTAAAAAAGACAAAATACTGTTTCTGCTCTCACGAGATAAATCGTGGGAGACACTACTGATTGACCTTGTGAAAAATCACTGAGGGCAGAGCAGGTGGAGGAGATGCCCTGCCTGACCAGAGATAACATCCACTTCGTATTAGGACTAGTGATAAACCGATTTTATTGGCTGGACGATGTATCGGGCCGAAATTTGTTTTTTTACGAGTATCAGCATCGGCCGATACGCCGCTGCTGCGTTCGCCGATAGTTTTTTCCCCGGCATTATTTACAGACAGGAGTCCACAGGTAGCTCTGTGTTGCTGGAGACGCTGGAGTTCACCTGCAGACCATGCACTGCCCCTCCCCCACTAGCACCATGGCAGTCTTCAATTACAAATCAAGCACTTTATTTCAATGGCTACTTTTCAGGTTTATTGTTTTCTTAAATTATTTAAATGTGTTGACCAAGGACATTTTGTGATGACCTGATTATATCGGTCTTATAATATGTCAGCAAGCAATGCATCACCAAGGCTGTTGATGAAAGCACAGTTAACCATGTGCAGTGCACCCATCCATATGATGCACACTGCACAGTTAACCATGTGCAGTGCACCCATCCATATGATGCACACTGCACACATAATTTGGGTGATATGAATGTAAGATGATTGCAGAAGTGACACTGATCTGTGTTTCTGCTTCTATTATTTTTAAAGAAATGGCGGAGCAGATTCCGAAAACAAATCCAGTGTGGCAGGGTTTACATTTTTATCTGCTCCAAATATCGGTTCAAGCTAATCGGCAGCCCATATCGCTCAGCGATTTCATTTTAATCATAACAAGCTGCTGTATATGGCTTTCATTAGTCACTTTCTGTACTTTGCTGTGAGTGCAAGGCATGGCTCCTTGCTTGCGCAAGTAAAAATGAACTTTGAGAAGAACTTCAGTGTTCAGCGTGTTTATTCTTTGATATATAATTATCCTGACAACCAATTAATAAATATATATAAAAAAAAAAAAAGAATACTTAAACTGATAAACGTTTAAAAACTGTCCTGGAATAGTTGTGGTTTTCCACTAGGGCTTCGCTACATTGGAGAAATTCTTAGTCGACTAACACTCATTCAACTGTATCGACTAATCGATTAGTTGATTTAATCAAACATGACTAATGGACTAAAGAGATTTAAGTTGACTAAGACCAAAACCACTGATTATGGTGCGTTCTTTTGTCCACCGAAGTCGATCTAAGAGTCGTTTTCCGGAGTTAAGAACCGGAAGTTGTATATATACGACTCGTCAAGTCGTCTGAACTCCGAGGACCCCGAGTTCACTTTCAAAGATGGCTACGTCGTGCATCACACGTAGTAAACATTGTGGTTTTCTACAATTTTAAGCACTTTTGTCTTTGTTGTAACCAAATGAAGAAGTTGTACACATAGTGCTGTATATTGCTACCTATAGACATGTCTCTATAGTCTTATTAGGAGTTAAACATAGTGCTGTATACTGCTACCTATAGACATGTCTCTACAGTCTTATTAGGAGTTAAACATAGTGCTGTATACTACTACCTATAGACATGTCTCTACAGTCTTATTAGGAGTTAAACATAGTGCTGTATACTGCTACCTATAGACATGTGCTTATTAGGAGTTAAACATAGTGCTATAGACATGTCTCTACAGTCTTATTAGGAGTTAAACATAGTGCTGTATACTGCTACCTATAGACATGTCTCTACAGTCTTATTAGGAGTTAAACATAGTGCTGTATACTACTACCTATAGACATGTCTCTACAGTCTTATTAGGAGTTAAACATAGTGCTGTATACTGCTACCTATAGACATGTCTCTAGTCTTATTAGGAGTTAAACATAGTGCTGTATACTGCTACCTATAGACATGTCTCTACAGTCTTATTAGGAGTTAAACATAGTGCTGTATACTACTACCTATAGACATGTCTCTACAGTCTTATTAGGAGTTAAACATAGTGCTGTATACTACTACCTATAGGCATGTCTCTACTGTCTTATCAGGAGTTAAATACCTCCTGATTAGTTATTTTGTAGCTTGTGCATCTGAAATTGGCTAGACGCTTGGTTGCTTGGACAACCATGACTTTAAGCCGAGTCTGGAGCAGAAAGCAGAGCAGTAGCCTAACGTTTACGTTAATCAAAACGTAATTTTCATGTATCAAACTGTGAAATATAATTGTGTAATATGTCAATAACTGGGCGAATAGAATCCTAAATGTTACTAAAAATGTTACAAAAATCCATCTTTTCTTCGACTCGTAGTATCGTGTGACAAAAAAAACGCAACAACCCCGCGGGTTATTCGTTTTTCGACACGGATGTGACGTCACACTCGAGCTACTAGTCGCGATTACACGACAAAGAGAACGCACAGTTAGTCGACTAATCCACTAAGAGGGAGCAGCCCTATTTTCCAGACTCACCTGCTCTGAGCGGTGTTGGAGTTGGCACTAGGCCCGGCGTTGGGGCCGACTTCAGGCGGTTTGCTGCTGGCGTTGGGCCCCGGGGGTCCCATGCCCTGCCCGGCAGGCTGTGGCATGCCGGGGGAAGTAGGGGCCATGGTGCTTCCTCCGGCGGGGTACGGCCGGCCCCCGGCTCCGGGCCCAGGGCCACGACCTGCCGGAGTGGACGGGCCCTGGCCGTGCATGGGACTACTGGCGTTCAAACCCAGGCTGTTGGCTAAGCCGGGGCCCGGGCCGCTGTAGTTGGCACTGGGGGCCCCGCCATAGTGGGGGGGGCGAGGGTAGTTACCTAAAGAGGGAGAGGAGGGAAAAGCTTGATTAGATTAGAGTCAACTTTATGGTCATTGTGCAGAGCACCAGTACAAAGACAACTAAATGCAGTTTGCGTACAACCAGAAGTGCAGAAATATAGTGCAGTGTAGACACTAGGGTTGGGCATCGCGAACCGATTCCTAATCGGAATAGTTTCTTTATTGGAATCGTTGGGAGGATTTGGTTTCATATCCGATCATCACTTCCCAATTTAACATGCACAAGTTTTGGTTTCCGTAGTGACCAGGTGCTTGTTGTGTTGCAGCCTTGGAGCTCAGTAAGCGGCGTTTTAGTGGGGCTTTATTTTACGTTGAAAAAGCTGTAAAACTGCAAACCACCGTTGAATCAAAATAAAAAAACGTTCCTTTTATTTGTGAAAATAAGCACGTGACCCGTTTCAACTCCACCACTCAAAGAACCGGAATCGAGAATCGATGAGAACGGGAATCTAAAGGAAGAATCGGAATTGGAATCAGAATCGTTAAAATCCAAACGATGCCACTACTACTACTACTACTACTACTACAAGCTCTTTATCGAGATGAATTGTAGATGAGAATTTGTATATATACATAAATATACGTATGTGTATATATTTGTATTCATGCATTTCTCCGAATGATTTGTATATGCGACAGGAAGATGTTTGTTAAATAAGTTAATTTGTGGTGTCTTGTAATCTCGTGTGGGATGGGCCAAAATATTTGGCATGACACAGAAATAAAACATAACTAACTAACTAACTAACTAACTAACTAACTAACTAACTAACCAACTACTAGTGTAGATACTTTAATAAAAGAGTTTTTTCAAAAGCCCAGTTCAGGCCGAAGACTCGTGACAATGGAAAACGTTTTCAAACCTTAAAAAGGGAAAAGTTTCAGCGGTCTGAACCCGGCCCGTCTCAACACATCGGAGCTTCACGGACGGGCCGACACACGCACAATAACCGTTAGCCATGCCTCATGTCACTTCTGTTTCCTGATGGCTAGCTAGCCCCAGCGGATTAATACCCAGGATGTGGCGAGCCAGCCAGCTTTCCCAAGTATGCACGGTGAAACAGAGGATAAACCAGCTGATTGGATAAACCAGCTGATTGGATAAACCATCTGTCTATCACCACCTAAACCCGCCTCAAAACCAACGCTGATTGGTCGGTCGTTTGGCGAACGGCTCCAAGTTTTCTCTATCTCAAGATGCCAGACTGATCTGGGAGGAGAGAACTGGAGCTCGCCATATCAGGACCGTCTCACGAGGCTAGAATAAAGTTACCTTGAACGCAATTTAATACTTTGGCCGGTAAAAAAAATATACTTGGCTGTTGAATTTATTTCATCTACCTGCCAACTTGGCCAGTGGGTCAAAAGGTTAATTTTCGGTGTAGGGGCGAGTACGGCTAAGAGTAGCGTACAGCTAATTCACAGATATGACCTTCCTTTTGCGGACTCTTGTAAAGACAAAGCTAAAGTAAACCGTTAAAATGATATTCCATTAGAAAGGTAAGAAGATATACTTTAGGTTTCACACCATTAAATTAACTGAGATCTTTTATATTTTGTATTTATCCCTGCTGTTGTCCAAGGGTCAAATTTTCAAAAACGTTCTATATCAGAACTGACAAATGTTGGAAAAAGCTACAAAAACGTAGGAAAAAAAAAAAATTGACAAAAACCTTTATTTTTATTTTTTACTGAAAAAAAAAAAAAAAAAAAAAAAAAGAAAAATCGACAAAAAACTTGTAAAAAAAACGCAAAAAAAGTGACAAAGAAATTGACAAAAACGTTAAGAAAAGTGTAGAAAAATTGAATTGAAAAATCTTTATTAATCCCGATAGGGAAACTGGTTTGCCACCAACCATACAGCAATCGAACACAATACACAACTAACAGACAAATAAACAAACAAATAATTCTGGACTAGTAGACCAATAGACCCTAATAAGGAGACACAAAAAAACACACACAAAAAATAACAACTAAATGTTGAAATTTCAACCCAGAAAAACACAGCGTTGCAGGTCGATGAGAAGACAACACAAGGGTTAAACAGATCTTCTGCCAAAAAGTACCCAAGCATGGACACAGAGTTGTGTTACCTGGGGGACCATACTGGCCGTAGGAGGCCCCCTGCTGGTAGGAGCCGTGGTGCATGGGCCCCCCTGGTGCTGTGTGAGGGGACATGGGTGGTGCCGACTGCTGGGGGTCAAACTGATGCCACAAAGTGCTTCGCTGCATGGAGGGAGGGAAACCTGAAGGAAAGACAAAAGGAGGAAAAGTGAAGATGTGTTAGCCTAGCTTAGCACAAAGACTGGAAGCAGGTGGAAAGTGTTAGACAGACACACACACACACACACACACACACACCGAGACACAAACACACACAGTCAGACATACACACACCGAGACACACACACACACACACACACAGTCAGACATACACTCACAGAGACACACACACCGAGACACACACACAGTCAGACATACACTCACAGAGACACACACACAGTCAGACATACACTCACACAGACACACACACAGAGACACACACACACAGACACACACACACAGTCAGACATACACACACAGAGACACACACAGTCAGACATACACACACCGAGACACACACACACACACACACACACACACACACACACACACACACACACACACACAGAGACACACACACAGTCAGACATACACTCACAGAGACACACACAGTTAGACATACACTCACAGAGACACACACTCACCGAGACACACACACACCGAGACACACACACACCGAGACACACACAGACACACACTCACCGAGACACACACACACACACTCACCGAGACACACACACACACACACACACACACTCACCGAGACACACACACACACACACACACCGAGACACACACACACACACCGACACACACACACACAAGCCCATTAATACTTAGTGGTCTTCAGTCTCACAATTTTACAAACTTTAAAAAATAAAAAAACAACAGCAGCTGAAGAGTTGGACAGGAAATGACATCATGGTCCTACCTGGCCCGCTGGCGGCGGGGGACATGGGTCCGGACCGTGATTGGCTGCTGGAGCCGGCGGGGGACAGCGAGGGGGAAGGGGAGGGCCCCGAGCGAGCTGGGGGGGGGAGGCGAGGGGAGACGTGGGGAGAAAGGAGAACGGGCCGGGGTCCCCTGGTCGCCCTGAGCGCTGCCGGAGCCCGACGCCCCTGAACTCACCGCTGCCTCGGTGCCCGTGGGCAAGTCATCGATGGAGCCGGATAAATCCTGGAACACAACACAAGGCTGCTGCTGTTATTCTGCCCCATATTATCTGGGATTTGGGTTACATTATAATCCTGTGGAGTAAACCGTGTTTTCAAGAAAGTCGTGAGAGCTTTTTATGAATGGGGTGGGTGGTGATGGCGCAGTGGAAATGACTTATGCCTTTGGTGTGGGAGACCCAGGTTCGATTCCCACTGCGAAACGTCAGCCAATGGCCCAATCCCAAAGTGAGCCCTGAAGACTAAGGACTAAAGACTCACAGACTTAATTGATCTCAGGTGCTAAGTGAGGGAGTGTGTGAGGCCACATGGGCTCAAATAGGTAAAATGGGATTGGGACAGCACTTCACACACAAGATCACATGTTACCTTGGCAACGTTTAATAAAAAAGATGTTGCTGACACTTGCCGGTTTGGGAATTTTCATTTTAAGTTTGTTGCTTTCCACACGGCCAAGGCTGCGTGATTCCACATTATTTCAAGCTCTTGTTTTACAAGCTGGACAACAGGTTGGTCTGTCCCGTGGCCGAGTGTCGTGCTGTTGTTTACCTTTGTAATTTCCGGATTTCCATACGGTCTCCGCGGTAAACGTCACAACGCTTTGAACTGTGGGTAATTCCCTTTGGTGAAATCTGCATCGATGCAGACTCACGGAAAAGGCTCGGTAAGTGTGTACTCAAACCCTCACACCCTTTGAAATTCAACATTGGGACAACCCCTAAGCCCTTACGAATTTCGCGAGAACGCGCACTAAAGTCCGTGAGTCTGTGAGTCCGGACTTTGGGATTGGGCCAATGTGTCCCTGAGCAAGACACTTAACCCCTAGTTGCTCCAGATGCGAGCAACCTCTGACATATATAGCAATTGTAAGTCGCTTTGGATAAAAGCATCAGCTAAATGACATGTAATGTGATGTAAAAATGCCACCGCCGAATTCTTTTCTGCACTTCGCATAGGCATTGATTTCGGTGGGTACGCATACCTATCAGATTTCGTCGTGAGTCATTTTGTACTCACCACTTTTTTTGAAAACCTTGAGCTCAATTTAGTTTAAAAAAAATAAATAAAAAATAGCCACACATTTGCCCACTTAACTTCAACACATAGCCTATGGTAGGCCAGGCCTACCTGTATTTTCCTTCCGTAGCTCCTCTCTCTGAGTCTGATGTCATGTCACATTGTCAACATGGTACATGGACACAAGATGCAGAACATAGTGGGTCATATGTATAATGCTTTTTGAAAACTTAAAGTGCCCATATTATGAAAAAAAAACACTGTTTCTGGTGATTTGGGGTGTTCTTTTGTGTCTCTGGTGCTTCCACACTCATTCAAACTTTTAAAAAAATCCAATTCTGAGTGAGATCTGGTTTCTGAATGTGTCCTGCCTTCAGTCTGCTGGTGAGCTGGTCACAATCGGTGTGACGTCACAGTCTGAAATGAGCTGGCTAACCACAACCGTTAGCTTGTATCGTTAGCATGCTAACGCTAGCATGCTACCTCGTTCTCAATAGCAAAGCACTGCTACAACACACACAAGTTCACCATAATCTCCAAAAGAACTACTTCCATGTGCTCCCTGGTTTAGAAGAAGTCTCCCAGCTGATCCTGCCTTGGAACTGACTGAAGTTGGAGAAACAGCCTTTCTTTTACTGTCTATGGAGCTAGCTGACATGATCTACATCTGAGCTACTGAGCATGTGCGAGTGCAATCAAAGATAGTACAGAAGAAAAAAAAGAGGTCTCACTCTGTAGCTAAAACAGAGACCAGGTGAAAAGAGGATCTGCAGCAGTGAGAGAGAGAGCTGTGCAGTACAACAAAAATATGGTGTTTTTTGAAAATTAAACCATCTAAACCTATTCTGGTACAACCTCAAAATACAGTTATGAACCTGAAAATGAGCAGAATATGGGCGCTTTAAACATTTCATTTTGATTTTAGAAAGTCACAGCAATCCACCCATAGTTTTATCAATGGTTAGGGCCCATTCAGGTTGTTAAAAAATATAGGTCGACCGATAGTGGATTTTACCGATAGCTAGGTTGGGCCGTATTTGCCGATAACCGATTAATCGACCGATAGTATTTAGAATTGATGCTGGATGAAAACAAACATGACACTCCAAGTAAAACAGTGCTGAACTTTATTATAAAAATAAAAAAACTGTATTGAACCATGAAAACATGCTAAATGAAATAAATATAAATATTGAAGTCAATAAAAGACAGACCTTCATTCAAACTGAAACAAAAATTAATAAATAAATAAAAAACAGTTAAACTGTCGGTTTAGAACGGTAACAGACTGACCTGGAGGGATCTATCTTTCCCACTATACACTCTCTGTTCTCGCTGGGATGCCCATATAAGGCGTAATGATTGACGGACCTGCCTTCCCATTGGTTGAAAACATAAACAAATGCATCATGGGAGATTCCCTTGTCGGTAGCACCTACTGTCTATGGGTAGCACGGAGTTAGCGGCAGAAATGACCGAAAACGTGATGAATTATGGACATCAAGTGGATGAATCTTGGATGTAACAGTTTGGATTTAATGCTCAATAACCCCGAAAAAAGGCACAAGTTCCATCTGGATAGAAGATCACCTGTAAAGGCTAGAAAGACCCTCTAGAGGAGCTATTGTAATGCACGATGTAAAGGCTAGAAAGACCCTCTAGAGGAGCTATTGTAATGCTTGATGTAAAGGCTAGAAAGACCCTCTAGAGGAGCTATTGTAATGCATGATGTAAAGGCTAGAAAGACCCTCTAGAGGAGCTATTGTAATGCTTGATGTAAAGGCTAGAAAGACCCTCTAGAGGAGCTATTGTAATGCATGATGTAAAGGCTAGAAAGAC
>NC_041348.1:32150674-32155674 GCF_004354835.1 Perca flavescens
GGCTGTGAGGAAGTGGACATGGATCTGGTGAGCAGTAGGCTGTGAGAAAGTGGACATGGATCTGGTGAGCAGTAGGCTGTGAGAAAGTGGACATGGATCTGGTGAGGTAGGCTGTGAGAAAGTGGACATGGATCTGGTGAGCAGTAGGCTGTGAGGAAGTGGACATGGATCTGGTGAGCAGTAGGCTGTGAGGAAGTGGACATGGATCTGGTGAGCAGTAGGCTATGAGGAAGTGGACATGGATCTGGTGAGCAGTAGGCTGTGAGGAAGTGGACATGGATCTGGTGAGCAGTAGGCTGTGAGAAAGTGGACATGGATCTGGTGAGCAGTAGGCTGTGAGGAAGTGGACATGGATCTGGTGAGCAGTAGGCTGTGAGGAAGTGGACATGGATCTGGTGAGCAGTAGGCTGTGAGAAAGTGGACATGGATCTGGTGAGCAGTAGGCTGTGAGGAAGTGGACATGGATCTGGTGAGCAGTAGGCTGTGAGGAAGTGGACATGGATCTGGTGAACAGTAGGCTGTGAGAAAGTGGACATGGATCTCGGGAGCAGTAGGCTGTGAGAAAGTGGACATGGATCTGGTGAGCAGAAAAGGTTGTATTTTGGCAGAACTTTCAGTCAAAAGAAGGCCATTCAAGTCCAGCTACATGTTCAATCTGTTCAATGCTGATTGGTCTGGTGGTGGCGAGGACCCTAAACTATACACAACATGGCCGCTGCTACAACATCTGGTCTGAAACATCTGAAAGAATACGAGGTGTGCATGAAGGAATCTCCAGACAGCAGCCAGAATGCAGCAACTTCAGGTACGGCAAAGGAAGGAAAGTCACTGTTTACTTCATTCGTGTGTTTACTGGGTTCATGGACTGAGGATGGGAGGAGGAGTCAGCACAATCTCAAACAGTGGGTTCGGTATTCGGCCGAACCCCAAAAATGGATTCGGTGCATCCCTATTTAAATGTCTTTAGGCTTCGACTGAGTTTTTCTCTCCGCAAACACCTGCTTTTATTTCAGTCTGGTCTAGAAAAACCTGGTGAGAAAGGACGAAGACAGCCAAAAGATCAGAGAGTCTCTGAGCTGCAGTCTGATTGGGTTACAATCATCCAGCGTGAACTGTTAAATACAGATCTCTCTCTAATAGTGGCTTTAGTTTGCCTCCGATTTCACATTTGACAGTATTTTAATAAGAAAACCTTCCTGTTATTTTGTCTTCGGGTTGATTTGCCGATTCATGCAAAGTCAAAACTTTCTCACAACCTTATTTCACATTGCTAGGCTTTTATTGTGAAACATTTTGGACAGATTTGTAGTTTCAGTCGTACCTGTTGTGGCAGCGGGCGTGGCTGCATGTACGGTGGCTGGCTCGGGGCGGCAGGCTGCTGCTGTGGAGGGCTGAAGTACGGAGGCTGACCTGGCTGACCGTAACCACCCATGCTCTGCTGCTGCTGGCTGTACTGAGAACCCATCTGAGGAGACACGAGGACACACACACACCATCAGGAACATGTGCAGTATAATTACACAAAATGTAATACTTTGCTTATGAAACATTATGGAAAGGATCCCTACAGAGATAGACCTTTTAGTTAAAGAGTAAGATCCTTTTAGTGTTAAATAAAACAGCCCTGAAATCACCATATCGGTCATTGGCTAAGGCTGATGAAAAAAATTAATTTATATAAAATCAGTATTGGCAATAAAAAAAAAAAAAATCCATATTGGTCAATCACTACCAATCATTAATCTGTTTGAATGAAACTCAGCCTGACAAACTAACGTTGAAGCACCACCCGTCATGACTCAGCAGAGACAAACTCACTGAGACACACACACACACACACACACACACACACACACACACACACACACACACACACACACACACACACACACACACACACACACACACACACACACACACACACACACACACACACACACACACACACACACACACACACACGGAGGGAGTACCGGGAGTACTACCACTTCAACCAGCTGCTGAATCCACAAACTGAACGAGAGATTTTACAGGAACAAAGACTCAAAGTGAAAGTAAGTTTTCAGGGAACAGGGAGTGGCTGAGCTGTCTGTGTTCAGGATGCATAGTATCCTGGATCCATGAAATAACTGGTCTTTCAATATAAACATCTGCCTGCCTCTATAGGAATTTAACATAGGGGTGGACTTACTTTTGTTGCCAGTGGTTTAGACATTGTCTGTGTGTTGAGTTATTTTGAGGGGACAGCACATTTACACCGTTATACAAGCTGGACACCTAATACTTTACATTGTAGGAAAGTGTAATTTCTTCAGTGTTGTCCCATTAAACGATATAATTAAATATTTACTCAAATGTGAGGGGTGTACTCACTTTTGTGACATACTGTATTTCTGGGACTCAAACCAGAGACGGTTTAGAACCGAGACACCCCAACTCAGAGTAGTTTCCAATATCTGTGTCACGTGGGCTTTTCCCTTTCACCTTACTTTACCCTTACACGCTCATACTGGGTGAGCTAGAGGCAGGCCCACATCCGTGTCCCGTGGTTTTGTCCACACCTCTTTAGGAGACTAGCAGCAGGTCCTGAATGTGTTGATTCCAGCGGGAGAAGCGAACGTGAACACAGATTACGAGCGATTCTTTCGCCCCGTAGTCACCAAAGTAAATATTGGAGCCATTATTTAACAATAGGGGTGGTACGGTTCACAGAACCCCACGGTTCGGTTCGTAACACGGTTTCCGGTTCTTGTTATTTTTTCTTTTAATCTTTAACACTCCAGAAATATACTTCAGCATATTATATATAGCTAAAATTAGCATTTTTAATGCATGTTGCACAATGCTTGCACGCAGCAGCAGTTCTATTTATGGTTTTATTTCCTCTGTCATCATAGGTAACATGAAAACCCAAATGTAAATATATACTATAAACGGCGCTGGTGCATCCTCCAACTCCAGGCAGCTTTCCTTATCTCTCCCACTTGACATTTCTTCACGTGAACTGACCTGCAGCAGCAGCACGCCACATGAGGAGCGGAAAATCTGACGAAAATCTCTTAAACTGACCTTTGTTGATCTGAAATGAAGACAGATTCAGCAGCTGCACGGCCTATTTCTCTCTTCAAATGTTTTCAGAAACACGTTTCGGTGAACTATTTTAGTACAATATGAGATCGGATTCAGAACGAGACGCCATGACAGTCCGTTTTGAAATTCAGGAGCTTATTGGACGTGTTCGTCCAATAAGTTGCCATGGGTTGTGTTCGTCATGCTCATCCCGCTCGTCATTTCCGGTAAGTGTTTTAACATACAGTACAGGCCAAAAGTTTGGACACACCTTCTCATTCAATGCGTTTCCTTTTTATTTTCATGACTATTTACATTGTAGATTCTCACTGAAGGCATCAAAACTATGAATGAACACATATGGAATTATGTACTTAACAAAAAAGTGTGAAATAACTGAAAACATGTCTTATATTTTAGATTCTTCATAGTAGCCACCCTTTGCTTTTTTTATTAATAAGGGAAATAATTCCACTAATGAACCCTGACAAAGCACACCTGTGAAGGTAAAACCATTTCAGGTGACTACCTCATGAAGCTCATTGAGAGAACACCAAGGGTTTGCAGAGTTATCAAAAAAAGCAAAGGGTGGCTACTTTGAAGAATCTAAAATATAAGACATGTTTTCAGTTATTTCACACTTTTTTGTTAAGTACATAATTCCATATGTGTTCATTCATAGTTTTGATGCCTTCAGTGAGAATCTACAATGTAAATAGTCATGAAAATAAAAAGGAAACACATTGAATGAGAAGGTGTGTCCAAACTTTTGGCCTGTACTGTAGGTGTCCAAAGTGGCCACTACGGCAGTACGTAGTTAGTGCACATTAACAGTGTACTGACGGACACACGCTCGGAACCGAGACAAGCCAACCGAATGGTTCAGATGTTTTTTTTCATGAACCGTACCACCTCTATTCAACAAGCCACATATCTCCAGGACATTCGGACACCAACATGTTATCTTTCAGACGGACACATCGGGAGAAAAGTAACTTTGTTTGAGACGTGTTTCTGTCTCAGGTCCAAACTCTGGCGAGATCTGGCAACACAGAGATGCTAACGTCAGCTAATGTTGGTGAACAAAAGTAATCTCTGTGATGCTTAATATGTCTTTTAGCTGTGTAGATATCCAACATTAGCAAAAGAACATGTTAATTCATTATTACGTGTTGTTCACTACACTTTCAAACGAGAACCCTAGAGGTACTTTGGAGTACTGCAGGGTCTTTGAGTTGATCTTTTAAAATTGTTGGTCTGGGGGTACTTACGGTTTTTCAATTGGGGTTTATTATTAAAAAAAAGTTTGAGAACCACTGCTCTAACAGACAAAGTTTTCCTTATATTATCTTCTTTCCCCTCACTCAGAGACTAAATGGCTTCCAGATTAGAGGAAGATCTCTGCTGTCCTGTCTGCCATGAAGTCTTTAAAGATCCTGTCGTTCTGTCGTGCAGCCACAGCTTCTGTAAAGACTGTCTGCAGAGCTGGTGGACAGAGAAACCAGTCAAGGAGTGTCCAGTTTGTAAGAGAAGATCTCCAAAGTCAGAACCAGCTTGTAACCTGGTGTTGAAGAACCTGTGTGAGGCCTTTTTACTGGAGAGAGATCAGAGGGTTTCAGAGTCTCTCTGCAGTCTGCACTCTGAGAAACTCAAACTCTTCTGTCTGGACCATCAGCAGCCGGTGTGTCTCATCTGTCTGCATTCAGAAACACACTCCAACCACAGATTCAAACCCGTCAACGAAGCTGCACGACAACACAGGAAGAAACTCCAGGAAACTCTGGAGCCCTTAAAGGAGAAGTTAGAGGTTTTTGAAGAAGTTAAAGTGAAGTGTAATCAAAGAGCAAAACACCTGAAGGTCCAGGCTCGACGCACAGAGACGCGGATTAAGGATCAGTTTAAGAAGCTTCACCAGTTTCTAGAAGAGGAAG